>NW_020450907.1:47187-210002 GCF_003343035.1 Apteryx rowi | reverse complement strand
GGGGCGATCGGAACAGAAACCGAAACAAATTACTCCCGACACCGACACCCCGCCGCTGCCGAGGCCCGCCCGGGGCCTCCCGGCCTCCTCCGCCGCGGCGGGCCCAGCCCTGGCGCCCCCAGGCAGCTTCCCCCGCGGCCCGAGCGGGCGAGCCGCCCCCGGCCGTTAAGCTGGTTACCGGCCGGCAGCGCGCGGGGCCGTTAGGAGCCGCCGCCAACAGGCTGCCGCCGCGCCGGGGAGCAGCCGTCCCGCGGGCACTTCCTCCTTCCGGGCCCGCGCAGGGGGAAGAAGCGCCGCGCCGCGCCGGCTCCGGGGTAGGGCCCGCCCTCCCTCTCTCGCTCCCGCCGCCGCCGCCGCCCGACAAAGCTGGCACAGAGCCGCGGCAGCTCGCGGCTCGCTCAGCGCCTACTGGCCGCTCGCTTGACGGAGCGGGCGCGCGCGTGACGTGGCGGACTGAGGGAGCGGCAACGGCTGCCAACGGCTGCAACGGGCCAAGCGTGAGGCGGGCGGCGCCGGCCCGTGCGAGAGGTAGGGGGCCGGGAGGAGGCTCTGAGGTGCGCGGCGCGTGAACGAAGCTGCTGGGCTGCCGCCTCGTCCCGCCCCGCTCGGCAGCGGGGGCTGCAGGGGGTGTTGCGGGTGCCAAGGGCTTAATGCTGCCCCAGCTGAGGGGTGTCGCGGCCGCCGCCTGCGGTTAGCAGCGGCGGGAGGAGGCACCGGGCTGCGGAGGGACGGGGAAAGGCTGCCCCGAGTCCTGCGGGTCGGGGGCTGCTGGAGCGCTAGGGGCCGTGGGAGGAAGGGGGGAGGCGGAGCTGGGGGCGCTGCTGGGAGCGGGGAGTTTCCCAGAAGCGACGAGGGCAGGGGGGATGCAGCCTGGGCAAGATGGAGGGGAGGGGGCGAGCAAGGCTGCGGGAGATCCAGGAGGGGATGGATCCGTGCCGAGCTGCTCCTAGCTCTGTGCCGCGCGGCGGTGCGCACTGAAGTGGCCTTTTGAAAGCCGAGTTGTTACTTCTGTATTAAACTATTTGCCTAATTACCATTCAGATCACTTCTTGATTTTAATATCCTAACACATGCTCTCGAGGCCGAAGGTATTTTAAAAGTTACGGAATATCTCTTTTTGCCATTCTTTGGTGAACAAGAGGGGTTGTTTGGGTGGGGTTTTTTTGTGTACTTTTTTTTTCTTAATCCTTCAAACAAAGATGACTCCTCCTGGTAGTGTACTCACAAACAGCTCTAAGCTTCATGCTCTTGTGACAAGCTTAGATTTTATACAGTGCCTTTTGCTCATGCTTGCAACTGCATAAGTATCTCCAATAGTTAAATATTTATATTTTGACATGTAGCTAAGCTGCATTACTGCAAAGTGATCCAGAAAGAAGCATGACACTTTTGTCTCAAATTGTTCTAAACCAAAATCCACAAAGTATCTAGTTTATTTTTTGCTATATGCTGGAAAATTTTACACTTAAAAATTCCACGCTGTACTTCCATTTCGTTGTTTTGAATATACGCTTTTATTGTCTTGGGAAGTGGATATTCTTAACTTATTGCCTGAATGTATTGGGACCTTACTTTTAGCAGAGAGGAAGCAATAGCTTTTCTTTTATTTAGTTACATTACAGAATCACAGAATGGTTGAGGTTGGAAGGGACCTCTGGAGATCATCTAGTCCAACCCCTCTGCTCAAGCAGGGTCACCTAGAGCACRTTGCACAGGATKKCATCCAGGCAGGTTTTGAATATCTCCAGAGAAGGAGACTCCACAACCTCTCTGGGCAACCTCTTCCAGTGCTCTGTCACCCTCACAGTAGAAAAGTTTTTTCTCATATTCAGATGGAACTGTCTGTGTTTCAGTTTGTGCCCGTTGCCTCGCGTCCTGTCGCTGGGCACCACTGAGAAGAGTCTGGCTCCATCCTCTCGACACCCTCCCTTTAGATACTTGTACACATTGATAAGATCTCCTCTCAGCCTTCTCTTCTCTAGGCTAAACAGATCCCCCTCTCTCAGTCTTTCCTCATAAGAGAGATGCTCCAGTCCCCTAATCATCTTCGTAGCCCTTCGCTGAACTTGCTCCAGTAGTGCCACATCCCTCTTGTACTGGGGAGCCCAGAATTGGACACAGTACTCCAGATGTGGCCTCAGCAGGGCTGAGTAGAGGGGGAGGATCACCTCCCTCGACCTGCTGGCAACACTCTTCCTGATGCACCCCAGGATACCATTGGTCTTCTTGGCCACAAGGGCACATTGCTGCCTCATGGTTAACTTGGTGTCCACCAGCACTCCCAGGTCCTTCTCTGCAGAGCTGCTTTCCAGCAGGTTAACCCCTAACCTGTACTGGTGCAGGGGGTTATTCCTCCCTAGGTGCAGGACCCTGCACTTGCCTTTGTTGAACTTCAGGAGGTTCCTCTCCGCTCACCTCTCCAGCCTGTCCAGGTCTCTCTGAATGGCAGCACAGCCCTCTGGTGTATCGGCCACTCCTCCCAGTTTTGTATCGTCAGCAAACTTGCTGAGGGTGCACTCTGTGCCTTCATCCAGGTCATTGATGAAGAAGTTGAACAAGACTGGACCCAGTACTGACCCCTGGGGAACACCGCTAGCTACAGGCCTCCAACTAGACTCTGCACCGCTGATCACAACTCTGAGCTCTGCCATTCAGCCAGTTCTCAATCCACCTCACTGTCCACTCATCTAAACCACACTTCCTGAGCTTGCCAGTGAGGGTGTTATGGGAGACAGTGTCGAAAGCCTTGCTGAAGTCAAGGTAGACAACATCCACTGCTCTCCCCTCATCTACCCAGCCAGTCATTCCAGCATAGAAGGCTGTTTGATTAAGCATGATATCCCTTGGTGAAGCCATGCTGACTACTCCTGATCACCTTCTTTTCCTCCACATGCTTGGAGATGGCCTCCAGGATGAGCTGCTCCACCACTTTTCCAGGGATGCAGGTGAGGCTGACTGGCCTGTAGTTTCCTGGGTCCTCCTTCTTGCCCTTTTTGAAAACTGGAGTGACGCTGGCTTTCTTCCAGCCCTCAGGCACCTCTCCTGTTCTCCAGGACCTTGCAAAGATGATGGAGAGTGGCTTAGCAATAACGTCCGCCAGCTCCCTCAGCACTCGTGGGTGCATCCCATCAGGCCCCATGGATTTGTGGGTGTCAAGTTTGCCTAAATGATCTCTAACCCGATCCTCCTCCACCAAGGGAAAGTCTTCCTTTCTCCAGACTTTCTCTCTTGCCTCCAGGGTCTGGGATTCCTGAGGGCTGGCCTGATCAGTAAAGACTGAAGCAAAGAAGGCATTCAGTAACTCTGCCTTCTCTGCATCCTTCGTCACCAGGGCACCCACCCCAATCAGCAGTGGGCCCACATTTCCCCTAGTCTTCCTTTTGCTACTGATGTATTTGAAGAAGCCCTTCATGTTGTCCTTGACATCTCTCACCAGATTTAATTCCAAACGGGCCTTAGCCTTCCTCGTCGCATCCCTGCATACTCTGACAACGTTCCTATATTCCTCCCAAGTGGCCTGTCCCCCTTTCCACTTTCTGTATACTTCCTTCTTCTGGTTGAGTTTTGCCAGGAGCTCCTTGCTCATCCATGCAGGTCTCCTGCCTCCTTTGCTTGACTTCCTACTCCTAGCGATGCACCGCTCTTGAGCTTGGAGGAAGTGATGTTTGAATATTAACCAGCTGTCTTGAACACCCCTTCCTTCTAGGGCTGTAACCCATGGGATTCCTCCAAGTAGGTCCCTGAAGAGGCCAAAGTTTGCTCTCCTAAACTCCAGGGTTGCGATCCTACTTCTTGCCTTGCCTCCTCCTCGCAGGATCCTGAACTCCACCATCTCATGGTCACTGCAGCCAAGGCTGCCCCCGACCTTCACATCTTCCACCAGTTCTTCTTTGTTTGTTAGTACAAGGTCCAGCAGCACACCTCTCCTTGTTGGCTCCTCCACCACCTGTGTCAAGAAGTTCTCATCAGTGCTCTGCAGGAACCTCCGGGACTGTTTGAGCCTGGCTGCATTGTCTACTGCATTGGCTACTTCCAGCTGTCTGTAGAAGGCCTCATCGACTTCCTCTTCCTGATCAGGTGGCCTGCAGTAAACACCCATAACAGTGTCACCCATGCTAGCCTGCCCTTTAATCCTTACCCATAAGCTCTCGACTCGCTCTTCATCCACCCCTAGGCACAGCTCAATACATTCCAGTTGCTCTCTCACATAAAGAGCAACTCCACCACCTCGCTTGCCTGGCCTGTCTTTCCTAAAAAGCACGTAGCCATTCATGACAGCACTCCAGTCATGCGAGCTATCCCACCATGTCTCTGTAATGGCAATGAGATCATGGCCCTGTGACCGCACACAGATCTCTAGTTCTTCCTGTTTGTTCCCCATGCTGCGTGCATTGGTGTACAGGCATTTCAGGGAGGTGATCGAGCATGCAGGTTTCCCAGGAGGGATACAAGAGCATCCTCCATAGCCACATCCCATGCGCACTTCCCTGGCTGCATTCACCTGCTGGAGGCGTCCCAACTTGAGCTGTCTTTTGCCAACTACCCTGTCACTATAACTCTCCCTTTCCCCCATCTTTCCTAGTTTAAAGCCCTCCTTACCAGGCTGGCCAACCTGTTGGCAAAGACACGCGTGCCCCACTTAGTGAGGTGGATCCCATCTCTCCCCACATTATTTCACTCTTCTTTGTATTTTTATATTATTGGTTTTATATGAAATCATTAAAACAGAATTATTTCTAAATTAAATCTTGATTTGCAGTCCCATATTTAAAAATGATAAAAATATACTTTTCCTCTTTAATGTGAAGTAGGCAATAATTTTTAAAAATCTACAAGTAAAGCAGGATAGTGAAATTGATTATCATCACAGTGTTAGCAGCAGCGACTGTAAAAAAAGAAATATTGCTCATTTCTTTCAATCTTTGTGATCATAAGTGTGTCTCAAAAATGGCTTATTTCACTACAGGTTGCTGTTCTGGAAAGGTGAAATTAGCTTAAGTGAAGAATTAGACAGTTCACTCTATTCAGAAAATGTGAAAGCAGTAGCCCTATAGTATAAAAATGAAAGTTTTCACAAAAAGTGTTATGAAAGTATTGTGACACTTCAAAGAATCACACAGCTGGAAAACATAGTAAACATCAAAAGAAACATTTGGGGGTGTTTGTGTAACTAAAGGGGGGAAGTTTATATCTGTGAACACTTGCAAGTAATTAGCTGTGGAGGGTTTGTTTGTTTTTTGGCTAGCTCTCTCTTTTACTTCTGCTTCTTAAGGGCACAAAATGTCTGAGGTTAAGCAGAGGAAGAAGAGAGGTATTTCTTCTTCCAAGACCAATGAGGAGTCACAAAAGGCCAAAAAGGACAGTAATCATGGGAAGCTGGTAAATCCCAGGACCAGCAATAATCGGAGTTCCCCTTGGATAGACTCACGGACAGCCTTGAGCCTGACTTCCCTTGCCATTTGCCTGGTGCTGACCTGGTAGGTAATCCTCTATAGTGGATTTTATTATGTTCTTGTGTGTTCTCTGCTACGTTCAGTCATGGACAATACGATTAGTAATGTTTGAATATAGCGTTTGGGTTAAAAGTTTATACTTCACAGGAATATGTTAAAGCTAGAAAGGGTCAAGAAAAGAACAGTGATAATCACAAGAAACATGGAAACCCCGTCATGCAGCGAGAGGTTATAGAAGCTTGATCTGTTTTGTCTCGCTGAAAGCTTAACAGACGCCTTGCTCATGAATTGTAAATACCTGCTTGGGAAACTGCATCTAATTGAGAAGAGCAATTTAATCTGACAAAAAGTACAAGGCTCAATGGGCAGGGAACAAATAAATCATCAGTAGACTGAAGTACAGTTTTATGTAAGTACTTTGCTCAGCAATGTGGCAAATTGCTCATCAAGTAGAGTCTTCAAGTAAAGATCAAGTATCCTTGTAAAAGGTGTCCTGAATATCCTAGCATCGTCAGTATTTTAGTTCCATCAGAAGCTATGAGTTTCATGCAGAAATGATATGATGAAATTCTCAGAATTCTAGTGCAAGAAATGAGACCAGTTTATTACACTCTTGACTTCAATCTTCAGGTTTAGGCAAAATTCGTACCTATTTTAGTGTCATCTGGATTTCTTTATGTAAATTTTTGAGAAACAGAATGTCATAGTAGAATAAAATGATTAGTAATGCCTCTGCTTAAACTATTTTACAAATCTATTTAAATTTGTTTTGCATCTATCTATATATAGATAGCATTTTAGCTTTTATTGCAGAGCTTAATCTGCACAGACTGTATTTAGATCTTTTGAAACTCTTATTTTAATTGATATGCAAATGAACAAACAAAAACAACTATCAAATTTCAAAACCAAAAGTAAAGTATTTTAAATAGACTGTATTGTTCTTGATGCATTTGTTCTCATCTGAGAGGATCTCTGGATAGTCTACATCAACACAGACTATCCCTGGATAGTCTATCTAGTCTACAGTATACCTTGTTTTGGGATTGATAAAAATCCAGCAAATTAATTTTTTTTGCTCAATTGTCTTATTTCCTTTGTAACTTGACAAAATGCTGACAATTCGGCTACCAAGGTCACAGTAAACAAATATGTCATATATATGAAGTACAGGATTGAGATCTCCACTATCTGCATCTGTTCACAAAACTAGTATCATGATAACAACAGCTATTCAATTTTTCCTACAACACACTGTAGGTTCTTGGATGGTTACAGTTAAACAAAATTAGAGCTAGCCAGATTTTCTAAATCTAAAGTTCCTTTGCATGATTTTGTGATGCCTTGCAAGAGTCCAAATTGGTTTAATTGTATTTTATTTCCAACAGTTAAATAATACTTTTTTCAATAAAACATACCTTACTTATGAGGCAATGCATTATAAGCATTTAGTGGCCTACCAGTGTAAGTATTTTTGTTGTTTTTACTGTTTGATAGGCATGCTATGTAAAATGAGGCACACCTTCTAATGTTTTCTTATTTTTATACCTCTGTTGGAAGCTGATAACTCCAGTAAACTTCATTAAACCCTATTTTTTTCCTCATATATTGATCTAGCAAACTTTGTGAACACAAATCCCGGCATTAACAGATCCTTGTGAAATCAGGTCCTATAACACTTAATATATGCCAATTATATAATATATTTACTATTTATTTATTTGCAATTTGCAGGTTCCTATTTCAGCAGACAAGTCAATTTGCTGATATGGAAAAAAAGTATAGTTTCTTACAGCAAGAAGCTGGAAAATTCCTGGACATGGAAAATAAAGTTAACTTAATTTCTGAAAAGGTAATCATTAACATCTTAATTGGATAATCTCTGAACATTTGCCAATGTGTTATTTCATTGTCATTTAGTCAAATGTAACTGACTTTTTTAGGTAAATATTTATAATGTGTTCTACTTGTCCACGATTAGGCCTTGTATGAGTATTTCATTGAAACATTTGTGAAGACGGCACACAAAATCAGGTCTGACTTTGGATATGTTATGGTTTCATTTATTGATTTGCCACTGAAGCTTGGTCAAGTCACTTTCACTTTCTTTGTCAGTTCTCTACATTTTTAAAATGGAGATAAATGTAATTATCTACTTTTATAAAGTGCTTAGAAGACAAAGAATGTTGTGAAGCACTATGTATTATACTTGCAGTAGGACAACTAATACAGAAAGTTTAGAGGCTGTGCTGCTTGGAGTTAGTTATTTAAACACTTGTTTATTGATTATGTGTTTGTATTAGAATATCAGCCTTACTGAAAAGCATTAATGAGGAAATTGTAGTCCTGGTGAAAATAGTGGCAAAAGTCTTACTGACTTTATCAGAACCAGTGTTTCACCTTACAATTTAAAGCTGAGTATATGTCCTTTATTATTATTATGTTTTTATTCATCATTATTGCTCTCCAGAGGACTGTAAATACTTCATTATTAGCAAGTGTTTAACTAAAAAAGATTCTGACTCCTTAGGAGTCAGATTTGTCTTAATTTTATCAATGCAACTGTGTCACGCAATTGTTTGCGGATGTTAGTATAGTCATCATATCCCAGTATATTTTTGCAGACACTAAACTATTTAAAATAATTTATGCACAAACTTCATTCTGCCAGTACTGTTCTGCATATAATTCAAATATACATTGATTTGAAGAAAATTTACAAGTATTTTTATATAATAGATCAGTTCGAGTAATATGAAAGACATACTGAATCAATAGTTAATTTTTTTCCCTTGCTATGTTATTTTTTTGTGTGTGTGTGTCACACTAGCAAGAAGAAAACTTAGGTTGGCTGCAGAAGTATCCCTGTATCTTACAGATAATGATGGGAGTACAGCATGGCTTACACCACTAATGTTATTTTAGCACTGATCTCATAATGTTGTCATTTATACATGATATAATTTGGATATTTATATACTACACTTAAATTCCATGGAACATTTTGCAGTATGTTTTACCAAAAAAAAATCACTGAGGAAAATAAGGGATTGACAACAAAGAAAATGGCATGTAGTCTGTAGAAAGACAACAACAAACATACTCTTTTCTGTGACTCTTGCAAGCTAGATTACTCAGCAACAATATTTTAAAGATCAGCTGTGGAAACAGATAGTATTATAGGAGACCTGTAACAAGTGAAGTGGCTTCTAAGGGACTGAGTCTTGCAAATCTTCTTTACCTTCTGTTAAATAATGCAAGTGGTCTTCTAGTCTTATGCTCATTAAGTAGACATGGACATTGTTTTGTGTTACAAATGCAGCTTGAGTCTTCTGAAAGTATCCTACATGAAGCTACTTCCTCCATGTCTGTGGTGACTGAGTTTGAGCAGGAAATATCTTCTCTTCGTAACATCATAAATGATATTCAGAACAGTGAACAAACTCCCTCTATAAAGATGCAGAGCATTAATGAGAAGTTCCAAAATATTACAGATTCCTGGAGAAGAAGCTTGGATGAAATGAACACAAACACTAGTGGTTTAAAATCTGAAGCAAAGTTCATACATAAAGAAGTTACCTCCCAAATTAATGAAGTTGATCAAAGAATTAAATCCCTTTCTGAAAGATTAAAAGATTTGGAAGACAGTACAGCCAGAAATATTAGAACTGTAAAAAGGCAAGAAGATGATGAGTTCTCTAGAGTCGAACAGCAGTTGGATTTGCATGCAAAGACAGTTGAAAAACTAGAAGAAGAACAAAATAGTCTGTTAGCCAAAGACACAGACCTGAATCAGAAATTTACAGACTATGAACCCAAAATTGAGGAGTGCAAGATCCATTTGCTGACAATTGAAAATGCTATTCACTCCATTCTTAGATTATCAAGTGAACTGCTAAGTATGGAGAAAAAGATAGAAGACTTGACAACACAGCTATATACTGTGGAAAATGATATGTTGAAAACTGTTTCTCACACAATGGAGATGCAAAAGGTTCTTGAAGGCATACAGTATGATGACAACATATTGAAACTGCAAAATAAAATAGTGGTTTTAGAAGAAGTAGTACCTGACATAAAATTATCTTCAAATACAAAAGAAATAACTACTGAAGACTATAACTTAGAAAATGATCAGAGTGAGGATAATACGTTAATTTGGACTTAGGGTTTTCATTGATAGAAAAACACTTTCATCAGTATGGACAATGTTTATAACAAGTAATAACCAAGAGGGCTGGCTGTCATACAGTAAGGATAGCTGAATATTGTCATCAATTTCAATGGGCAATGGATCAGATCTAAATGAAAATTTATAATAAAAAGGATAGAGAGCAAGATATACAGAGTTGAAGGAGGCAAGAAGCATTTTTTTAAAATAAGGATTATTTTCAACATATTGAAAGTTCATTTTTATTAAAAAGGAATTTGAAGCAAAGTATTTAAATAAAAAATAAAAATTAGAAACATCAGATTGAAAATTATATTTAGTTTTCTCTGCTTGGCTTTTTATATTGTTATATTTTGTTGTTATATTCCATGGACTTGTAGCACAATGAAAAATTAAGTACTTATCTTTAAGCAGATATACATTGTAGATTGCTTTTAATGTATTATATACCATAATATTTGTGTTTGCAGTACATACTTTTGAGTGTCGAATTTTTAGTGGAATCTCCATATTTTATTACGTGGAGGAAAGCACTTAGTAGTACATTTCTAACAGCTTATGCTGAAGCTTAGATACAACAGCATTATACAACAGAAAATACTAGCAAAATACCCCTTACCGATAACCCTTTCTTGTAACTTATATTTATAAACAGGGGGTTACATAGCAACTGGTATTATCTTGCATTTTTTGACCCTATAAAATGGCCTCATTACACCACACTTCCTGCCATTTCCTTCCTAAAATCACTGTCATTTTGTTACTCCACTGAAGTCCTCAGACCACCTATGGACTGAAGTTCTAACTAACAGATACTCCTGTTAGTGCTCTTCCATAATTTCATTTGTGTTTGGTGTGATCAGTCACTTTATTAGATCTTCTGGACCGTTAGAAAAAAGTTTTAACCTTTTCTGTGGGATGTTCTCTGTTCAGCATTATCCAATGTGTGTGGTGTTACTTTGCATTCCAAGTGAAAAAAACTGTTAACAGTGTCCTCTAAAAATATTTCTCAAACTTTGGCCACCTAAGAGCTGCAAAAGCAATTAGTGGAAGCCGTTGAGTCATGTACTTTCAGTTTTTTGGTTTTTTTTTTAAATTAGTTTCTTCACAGATCTACTTACACCAGAAAGAATACTTCATAATGGGCCTTCAATGTATAGCTGTACATTGAAATTTGGGTCTCAAGACTGCCATACATTAGTGTCTACAGATTTACATTTTGATAATTTCCAATTTCTCATTTCTGAATTCAGAAAAATAAATTGCTTAATAGATAGTATGGACTCCTTGTGAATTAGTTAGATCTGAATTAAATTACTCATTTTTTTGTATATTCATTTACCTAGAACACTACTGAAATCTCATTAAAGAGTTAATGGTGCACATTCAAGAGGCTAGTAAACTTGAATTTCTCAATGTTATAAAGTCCTTCAGAGTCTCATATACTTTCAAAATTAATTATGTATAGATTTGTCTGTTTACAGTCATATTCAATAAAAATTATTGTAGTAGATTGCCCTGTCCTAGTGCATAATCTAACAATCTAAATTGTTCTTCCAGAAAAGATTATGGAAGTCATACTTTCATGTTTGGTGTTTCATTAAAAATATTATTCAATACTGAAATGCTTTTTAAATACTTTTGTTAAGTTTGTTCCACTGTGGTTTTATTTCATACATTTTTGGAGAGGGGTGGTTAAATTTACAATGGTATAGCCCGCATTTTAATATCTTGCATCAACCCAAACTCTACTGAAAGCCAGAATATATACCAAATTGAACAGGATATCCTTGTCCTCAGAGAGCATTAACTCATAAACCTGTCCAAATTAATTTTGGTATTGTGTTTTAAGGAGACAGTTCTGTGCTGATGAGGAATGGCCAATACTATCAAAAAGTCAAAATACTTGTTTCTTTGATTCAGTGATATCTTTACTACTGGCATCAAGAGAGCCAAAGTTTTGCTGTAGGGGGTTTCAGCAAAGATTAGTATAATTCTGTGAAAATAATTACAGCCTCTTACAGTATGTTTCAGCTTGGTGTTTTTTCCTCCAGTTTGTACATTGGCTTATTAGGGATTGAACAGAATAGTATCACTGATGCAGGTTCAGCAAGATCAATCCTCTTCTAAAAACTTGATCAATTGAGTAAAAAAAGACTGAAGAATGTGGATCATAAAACACATTTTCTATTGCGTTGCAGAGGAAGCTGCTCAGCAGCATCACAGATGTGAGTGATTAAAAGCTAAGGGCCATGTCAGTAGCAGTCACAGAAAGCAACCTAGATTAAAAATTGGTTGGCAGACAGCAGCCAAAACTATACAGTGTCTAATGCCATTCCAGTTAAGAAACAGTAGTAAGTCTTTAAAAAAAGTCTGTCAGTTGTATTGCTCACCTTAATTTTAATTCAGTAAACATCTTTTTGAGCGTTTTTCTCTACATGCCGAGTTGCAAATTTATTAGCTTTTAGCAGTGAAATGGCTGTTTCATAGTACTCAAGGTTAGAAGGGTTTCTTATTGGTCAATAGGGAAATTACTGACAAGGAACCATTTTAATGAAGATAGATACATCTTGAATTGTGAAATACCTATTAATTAAGTACATGTGCTTCAGTTCTTTAGCAAATAAGCATTGTTATTTTTCCGCTTACCCCATCAGTTTGGTGATTACATTTTATTATGTTTAAAGGGGAACATAATTTAAGATAGTGTTAAACTATTGAGGATGGCCTTGATGGTCTTTTAGTGGGACACTGAGATACATGAAAAAAACAGGTGCAGTACTGAATAAAGAATCTGTCCCTAGTGAGTCCAATTAGGATAAAAGGCAGAGTAACAAAATTCCTCTAATAGAGTTTCATAAAAAAAAAATAATAAAAAAGATCTAGAACCTTGTGTTTAAATAGACTAATAGTCTGAGTCTTCAAATATTGTATTGTTACCAGAAAAAAAATCATTTGCTAGGGAGAAAAGTACCATGGTAGCTATGCTAATCATATCTGGTTGCAGCCTCCATATATATAAATCTTTAAACTTCTGAAAATCAAACTATTAATATTCTGGAATGTATGTTTGAAGACTGCACCTGCTCCTCTATTCCCCAGGGTCTGTATTTCATCCCATTTCAGATTTATCTTTCTCTAGTCTGTTCTATAATTTGCAATCTTTGCTGCTTTGAAATTAAATTTAAACATGATACCATAAGTATCACAGCCACCTTAGACAGTTAGTCAACAGGTGTTACCATCATGAAGCATCAGCATAATCCCAACCAGATCTCATTTTTTACTAAAGAACTGAGTGATAATCTGGAGGATGATAATGATGAAGTATATCAACATGTCTGTACTGTATTTCCTCTCATGAGATATGAATAAGAGAAAATTTTCTTTTCTTCTTCTCATATTTGAAAACCAAGAACAAATCATTAAAAAACAAAAAAGTGAACTAGTAAATCTGACATTCAACTAAAAATCCAACAGTAGTATGAGTTATCCCTCATTAGCGTAGTTTTTATGGAGGCAGGCTATTTAAGTAATGTTTTTCCCATTCTGCTGAGTTTTGTTGACTGTTTAAACAAAAGGGAAACATGTCCTCTTTAATTTTTAAATTCCAAAGCATAATTCCTCCTTTTTTTCCTTCTGTGAATGTAATGTTCAGAGTATATGTTATGATCACCGAAATAAAACACATCAGTTAATTATGGTCCACAAATTTATGATAAAAGAACTCTAAAGTAGATGTCTTTCTAAAGTGTTTCTAAATACGTTTTTGTGTAGCACACAGGTTATAGGCTTAATATAAAAATTTATGCAAATCAGAAAAAAAATTGCATTTGATGGTTTATGTTCTGACAGGTCAAGCTGGAAAGTCATATGGTATCATCCTGTAATTTTTGTTAAAACAGAAAAAGTAGTAACATTTGAATTTGTTACAAATACTGAAAGAAGAAAATGAAATGTTTGATTGTATTGCAGAAGGTTATTTCCTAAAGACAGGGTTTGCTCTCAATTTAAATTTCAGAATATCAAGATATTTCATTAGATTATAGCTTTAATTTTGATGTGAGTTGAACAATTAGAAATCTTGTCAAATATTTTTATTTGTATCTCTCTAGTGTGAAAAGACTTGGAACTTAATGGAACAGCTGGAAGATCTTCAAATAATTTCTCATGTTAAACAACTACAGGAAGATATATATACCATGAAAACATGGTCTAGCAGCCTAATTAAAAAAAAAGAAGAACTGCAGAAGAATTTAACAACCCTTTTTCATGCAGTTACAAGTATTGAACAGAATACAGCTTCTGTAGCAAAAAATATAACTTTGAAGATTGTGACGGTAAAAACTGACATAAGGCGCATTTCAGGCCTAGTTTCAGATATGACTGCTTTGACAGATTCTTTACAAACACTAGAAGATAAAATAGATAAAGGTGAAAAAAAGACAGTAGAAAACATAGGTGACCTGCTTACCAGTAGCATTGAGCGAAGTACAAAACTACAAAGCTTGGCATCCAATACAGCAAGAAAAATTGAACAAATTAAAACAGCATTATCAGAGTTAAGGAGTGATTTTAACAAACATTCAGATAGACTTTTGAATCTTGAAGGTGACAGAGCAAAGGTTCTGAAAACAGTTACATTTGCAAATGATTTAAAACCCAAGATGTACACTCTAAAGAAGGATTTTGCCAGCTTGGAATCGTTGATAAATGAACTTACACTGAGAATAGGAAGATTAGTTGAGGATGTATTACGACAGGAGAAAGAAATTGCTTTATTGAATGAAAAATTGACCAATTTAACAAGAGTTCAAACTGAGATCAAAGATATGAAAGATGAAATAACCAAGATTTCAGACATGAATTGATCACTGTGAAATGGCACTGCCTAAAGAACAGTAGTGTTTGAGGCGTGTTAACTTCATCATGCATAGTACAAAGAAGGAAGGCAGTATTTAAAGGCTTCATTTAGAAGCACACTGCAACCCAGCTAGAAGCTTGTCCTCTCCCCATGAAGAGAACAGCAAAACACATACCAATTTTAAGGAACAACAATCAAGCTATACATCAGCAAAGAATGTGTCTCTGTGCATGTGTGTATCTTTCTGAAGGATGACAGGTGCTATATTTAATAAATTCCTTGTTTTGTACAATAAAACAGTGTTAAAGCATAAAATGTTGTTCTTAACTATAGAGTTTGCTTTCACAAATAAAGCAAGACCCAAGACTGACAGATCTTCAGCTTTCATTTGCTGCTCTGAGGGAAGGAATAAGATTGTGGTCTCTGGATAGAGTTTAAACACAAGTTCATAAAACTGCAATAACAGTTTAATATTTGTCTCAGTACATTAACTCTGATTTTTCTAAACTACAATAGTTTCCTCTTTCAAAATCAATCTGTATTTAAAGAGGCAAGTGCAGGGATGATCAGAAATACTGTTGATGCTCTTAAAAAAGTTTGTTCAGCATTTGGATGGAATAATTTGTAAAAGATTTTTGGTGAAGAATTTCTTTGAATTGTAATCACATCACTGTGCAGCATTGTTATGTCTATAAAACATAGAACCGTGTTTATGGGTGAGCATTTTCTGAAAGACCTGCTAACCCTATTGATGGCCTTCTCCCAGTATCACTGTATCTGTTCAGGAACCCTAAATAACAGCCCTAATAACAGCATTATTAATTCATTGTTGGTTAGCCTGTAAAATACTACAGTGAGCAGCAAAATTAGCTGCTGAGAAGTGTAAGTTCAGTATTAGTCATTGGCAGTATTTCTGTGGCAGAGTTTAAGATATCTGAGACATTTGAAAATGTGGGAGGGCATAGACTGAAGTGACATGACACTAAGTTTAGCAGAGGAAAGAGGGGGAAATGCTTTAAATCAGAATAGCAACAACTATAAAAACAATTAGGAGAGCTACAGCAATTGAGAAAATCCTTATAAACAGAATCGTATCAAGAAGTGTTAGCCTACATTAAGGCCTTTCTAACTTCTCAATTGCTTACTTGGTCATACCTGAATATCTTGCAGTTGATGGGCTATTGATTAGATAGAAAATATAATTGTTCTTCTCCCTTACTATTCTCATCCTCATTCAGCATTTCACATCTTTTGGCCATCACGTTGCTGGCCTTCTGTACATTGCTTGCTCTCTTTCCTTCGGTCAACCTTAAGTGTTTTGTTTCATCAAGCTTTTCTCTTTTTGCTATAGGTCCATTCCTATCTCCAATTTTCTTTTACCTCCTTCCAGTCTATCTGACATCCCACAAGGATCAACCCGTCAAAAGACAAGTCATTCCAGAAAGCATTCGCAGATAGTAGCTGCCAGTTAGTCCCTTGCAGTGTCCCTTTGCTTTTTCACACACAATTCTTAAGTCTCTGAAAATAACCTGAGGGCATTTGAAGGAGACAAAAAAGAAAGAAGATCCAGAACAATCAGCCAGTGATATTGCTGCTACGGCATGGATTGTGTGTGATACCTGAAAATATATATACACTTCATAAGAGTTTAGGGGTTACATATTAGATGCATCTCATTTGTATATTAAGATATATTCACTGAATCCACCACCTTTGGTTTTCTCTGTGCAAGCTCACGTTAGTCCTGTGAAGGAGAGTACCTAGCCTAATAGACATGGCTATCAGAAGAGAATTGATATAGTTGCGTGAGAAATCTATCCTAAGTGTTACTCACATTTTCATACTCCTCCAGTTTTATAGTTCATAACATATTTGGGATAATGTGATGTTTTCTCACTAAAATAATTATACAGCTAATGTTAAAATAAAAATGAAGCATTTTCTGTTTAGATTTTCCTAATATAAATATAGATATATTTATATAGATACATACAGATAGATATTAATCTGAAGGAAACTTTGTAGTTTGGGATGCTTTTTACTGTTCTGAAGCAAGAGGCCATCTTACCTTGTGGATTTTCTTCTCTATAAATCAAACCACGCCTATAGGAAGTTGCTGTTCCAACCTTTGGAGGAAGCAGTCTTAAAGACAGCATCACTGTACAAAAATTCTTTATGTAAAGCTAAAACACCTACAGGGGAACAGGAGAAAAGTGCCCTGGCTTCCAACACCATCTTCCTAAATTACTAGGCTTAGATCACATTTCCAAAGTTAGTTTAGATTCCTTGTCATAAGAAGCAGTGTTTATGAAATCCAGCAGTGCATGACTGTTCAATCAAAAGGACAGTTATCTTCAACTGAAGATTGATCAAAAAATGCGTATCATCAGGTGATGACTCAGCAACAGCATGCTTGATAAAACACAAACTCCATTCTACTTGATCAGACTGTTTTGCTTTATAATCGTCACGGACCTGCAGGAGAAAACATTCCTAAAGCCTTAGTTTTGCATTTTGCTCAGCTTAGCTTTTCCTAATTGCAAGCTCTGGTAGCATGCAAAATACAATTTGTGTTACATACAGAAAAGTTTCAGCCCAGAGTTTTAACATGTTCTAAACTAAGATGAAGTTTTACGATACAATGAGCCTCTTCTAAATGATAGCACGGGCACTAATCTGACTTTAGTTTCATTAATGACTCAGCATGGACAAAGCCCCTTTCTTTCCCCCTTCCCTTATTCCCTTATTTTTAGTAATGTTTTTGCACTGCTTCCAAATCCAGGTCACCTATCCAAGGTGCGACAGTACAGATTTTGCCCAGGGAAAAATGACTACAGCCCACATGATCCAAGTAATCTGCTTGGTAACCTCTATTATCAACTTTGAATAAATCAGTTGTGGTCAGTGGCTAGTGAAAACCTTGATAGCAGAGCTAGAAAACCAGTTGAGCATTATTATTTTTGGTCCAAAATATTATAAATATGTAGGTTTTTTTCATACAAACATACACTGTCTACAATGAATAAATTTGTGTCACAGAGAAGAAACATAAACTGAGGCTTTTGACTGAAACAAGGAACTGTGCAACCATCATGACCAATTATGAAAAGATGAGTGAAAATAATCTGAATGTATCATAAGGATCTCAGATTTTTGACTAATGTGAAGATTACTTATCTAAACAAAATCTCCACATATTTTTTTAATCTACACAAGTGAAGAGAAGTGAAAAATATGTTCTGGCTGCAGAGTTGATCAGAGAAGACTAGCATAACAAATAGGTCTCTAGATGAAAAGAGCACACACTGTCTCTCTCTTTGAAACAACCAGAAAATAAGTAACCAGGATAAACAAGAACTGTCCATTTCATTTTCAAACTCTGAAATGAATCATCTTCAAACGCTATTTTAGAACACATCTACCTAACAGTGAAAAGTTTTATAATACAAAGTCCTATTCATCATCTCCATAGGAAGTTAAATGGTTCTGAAACATTTTCCTCATACTTTTTATCTACCCATCTATCTAAGGGTATGGAGACCATCCTTCCTTCCCAGGAAGTTCAGGGCCAAAATATTATGATCCTTTTCAGAACTGTGTTGCCACAAGCAAGAGAGAACTTTAAGTCATTGAGACATTGAGATAAACTTCACTTGCCCCCCCCCCAAAAAAAAAAAAAAAATCTGGTTCCTACAAACAGATCCAAGTTTACACACTGACTATAACATCTTTAGAAATACAGCAAGTGGTCAGTCATACTCCTGTAAGTTACAGAGGTATTACAAATCTGTTTTGCCCTTCCAGCACACACCTCCACTGTACTAAAAAATTAAATGGAAATTTTAAAGTAGTTTTGTAATTACAATGGTCTAAGGATATAAGCAAAGTTTGTTCTAAATGGGAAAAGATGAGGCAAAGGGTGAGATATTTTTCATAAGTTTAGAGCAGCCTACTACACTTGCCGCCCTGGTTTAGTATAATCAGTGGTGGGGAGTGTATCAGCTCACTCAAGCTACAACCCTTAGTTCACTTCTAAGGGCACTCAAGGATGTTCTCTACAATTTTATTAAGTGATTGAGATATTAAAGTAATAACAAAAATTACAGCTATGCTACTTAAAACATATCATCCCATGCAGCCTAACTTGTAATGATATTCAGGGCATCTTTAATTTAATACATAGATATAGAGCTAGCCAATTCTATTCTAGTCAGCAGTTCACAAGGGGGAAAAAAAACAGTAACAGAGAGAAATAATTCTGACACATTAAAGTCTATTTTTAGACACTAGAACATCTGCTCAGCCAAGAATTTTGTTAGCAACATCCTTTTCCCATGCCACTTGAGCTACGAAAACTGGAACCTGTAACAAAGCCACTTAACTATTAAGCTCAACTATCCAAGAGATACTCATATTCACTATAAAAAAGCAGGATGTTTATTGTTTTCACTGTGAACTACATCATTTCTATGTAGAAATGTAAATGAATTACAACTCTGTAATATTGTAGTCCGTTTTAGAATATATAACAAGCATTTCAGCAAATATCTGCAATGTCAAATACTGTTAGCATACTTGTAGTATAATCTGATACAAACACAGAGTGTGAATGGAATGATCATTCACATTTATATAGACGATATGTTTTAAACCAGAAAACCGGTCTCAGCTCCAGTAATAGCAAAAAGGATGTTTCCTCTTTCATGAAACAATATACAGAAGCAGCATATATATAATCCACATTTTACAAAGCACTTTCAGGTTTAGTGACTGTTCTGGAGTTACCTAAACTATATTTGGTTCAAAATGGATTGCTCTTTTTCAATATAGGACTTTCCTTGCAATGAAAGCACAAATCAGTCAGAAGCCATTCTTTCACCTCCCTCATCTTCCCTACTTTTGGAAAACATATCACACACACTATAAAGGACATAGTCATCAATGACAAAAATGGACTTTTAAATGCCATTTAATACCACCACTTTTCCACTCAAGCTCACTTAAAATTTCACTGGGCAACCTTTTGAGCAATATAATTTTAAATGCTGTATATCCCTCCACCTAAAACATCAGAATAAGCCTGTGGCTAAATATCAGTGAAGTTAATAGTTGCAAGGCAATTCTCTTCCCCTCTCAAGTTTTCCCCTGAAACAAAATACTGAAAGTAGGACTACATATATGCCTTTCTCAGTTACAAAAGAACAAGAGAACAGCTAGCTGTCATACAGTCTTTTCTCAGATTTACCTTGGCAAAGTGATCCAAGTATCTTTAAAAAGGTAGTTTCAGGCCTACTCTTGAACAATGAGAAAACAAATTTGAAAGTCTTATTGCACATATTTAAAATGGCTGCACCAAAGGTGACCAATAGTATTTCTACAGAAAAACTGCTGTGATTTTGCTCTGCACATAGAATGACAGAAATTAGTCTTGCTTGAGAAATTCAGTTTATTACTAGATTACTTGACAACCAGATTATCCCACTATGAGACAAATTGTCTCAATCCTCTGCCAGCCTTAGAAGCCGATGGAAATGCTCAGCCTTCCCAGGATTAGAAGCAAGCAAAGCCCAGCCCAAGGGCTTAAAACATGCCTTTAAAGAAACTATGATATTCAGTGCACTGAAGTGATGGTAATTTGTTTCTGAGCAGAACAAGTTGAACCATGCGCTAAATTCAAAAATCTGTTTTAACATGAACAGTCTTGCTGCAAGATGAAGCCATAGTTAATGCTTTTTGCCAAGGAAGCTCTTATGAGCAAACATCCTAATGATTTGCTAAATAACTTCAAAGCTTCACCACTCACAATGGGCAAAGCAAGATGTACATGCTTACATGATGAACTAAAACACATTTAATTCAACACCAAAGTACTTGTACAAATGTTTTATTTAGATTTAAGGAATTTGACTTTGCTGTATAATGCAGTTATTAGGTGGTAGTTACCAACCACTATAGGAGTGCATGTATAGTGTGACAGTGACAGRGAAGTTRAGCAGAATTTTTCTTAGATTTTACTCCACATTTTGAAAGGTAGCAATTCAAATTAAGGCTTAGTTTGCTAGTGTTTGGCATAACCGTTCCACATCTCATAGGTGACAGTTTGYTTCTGGGAGGAAAGTTCAATACTGTGCAAAATGATAGCAGGAACAATGTCAGACACTAATAATGTAGAGTGGCCAGCACATTTATGCTATTCTGATGGAGCCTGCTGTAATYGGCCTCCTGACTCTGAAGGACACTAAAGAGGAAAGAGCGCTTACAATCTATGCAATGCCAAGCTAGGTTGAGTATCAGGAGCTCTGAATGCTGAAAGGCAGCGTATCAGTTTTACACAAGACACTTATGCTCCAGCTCTACTGAGTGAAGTAGAACGAGATACAGTGAACCTCTTTACTATTAGGTATGCTTTGGATTTTTCCTGAATGTGATTATCTACTATGGATTCTTGAACAGGCAAAACTCAAAGGAAGCAWGCTCATCTTTCTGGAAAGTACTGGAAAAGACACATTCATTGCCTGAAGTTAATAAAACAGTGCTTGATTTTCTCCTCTCACATGCCTACAAGCCTAGATTTCTTTGCATTAAGTAAGGTCCAAAAAAATGGTATGGCTTCTTGCACTGCAGGAATGGTTCAACCAAAACTCAGAGTTAAGCTAATTTAGGCAAAATCAAGACACAAAAGTACCAAGTGCAAGGAAAGGTTGGTGAGTTGTCAAAATCTCTACAGTACAAGGCAAGCCATTTYAACTTCACTATGAAGTTGTACTAAGCTTTTAGTGGTCAGACACCTCTGAGAATCTTTATTAACATCAACTTTTCTTTTATTAAGGTAGCAGCCACTGTTTAATTCCACAATACAAATGGAAGGACTAAGTTCTTTGGTGCAGTTCAAAACCAACAAAAGCCAAAATTAGTCAATTAAGCAGGGGTTTGTTAGGATAACCACCCCAGACCAGTAATGGTTCTATGTATAAGGTTCCTCTTATCTCTGTGAAGAATGCAGATGTTGTGATCAGGTTGCCCTGTCAGAGTGCAGTCTCATTCACTCCAGAGTTCCACTATTCTACAATAACAATTTATATAGGCAAATAAGACAGTGGACTCAAAGATAGCCTAAGACTGCAGTTAGTTTCTGCAGCACTGTGAGGATAGGTCTTCTCTAGAAACAATGAAAACCTGATTTTTGTTGCAGTTTTTTCACAAATCTGAAATCCTTTAAATGCAGAATGACTTAAATTTTTCACGTTGGGAATTATTTTGAGGTATTTACTCCTGTGAAGTGAAGCTTATATATGCAATAGTAAACAGACACTAAGCACTCTGGTTCTCATTTATTTCAGGCAATGACAGTGGTAGAATTTAAAACCTCAGATGGGACAAGGGCACAGCCAATAATTACATCAGATAGTTTGCTTTCTACATAGTCAAATATATAAAAGTTTCATGAAACTCATCACTGGGACAGCCAGCAAAGTCAGTCCATGAGTTGTTTATTCAGTTAGACCAAGCTTCTTCTTCAGAGATTCTGGCATTTCAGGTGGAGGTGGACGAGGAAGTCTGAAATAAACCTTCACAGAATCATAGATGAACCACTGTAGTGCAGTCAGGGTACCAATCATAATGATACGAGCAAACAGACCTTTCCATACACCTGTAGAGCAAAACCATAAGCCACAAGAAGTGTGAGAAGCCAGGGGAACCCCCCCCAAACATGCATAACCCCCGCCCATACACTTAACCCAAAATACATGAATGAAAGGGGTTTTGTTTGTTTCTTTACCTCTGAATCCAAGCCTCACAAGAACCTGTGAAGCAGAACTGCCCTTTTCCTTGTTCAATACAGACACCACAGAGTCAGCAGGATGAGAAACAATTGCACAGAACACACCAGCTGAAAGAATAATTTGTTATTAATTCTGTGATGTTTTAGTGTACACAGTAATTATTTGGCTAAGTATGACCAACTGAAACCACACCTTTCCTAGACCACTGGCAGCTGTGCAGGAGTTATGTCAAGCCTCCTGGTATGCCCAAAGGACAGCAGGTCCATTCTTATTAGCATGACATGTCTACTAGAAAGCACCTAGACTCTGCTCTTGCAGCACCTGTCTTCTGAAATAAAACTCGTTCTGAATCTTTGGATGGTCAAAATCACCACTCCTTCCAGATGCCTCTCCCCTTCCTCCTTTAACCTTCCTGGACTTCCTCCAGCCTAGCAAAGATGCAAGTTATTTTGCTTACATCAGCTATAATCTCTAAACTTTGAGGTTAACATAGGAACAATTAAGAGTATTGCCCTACTATAGACCCATTTAACCTCTCATTCTATTTACAGATTGAATCTGTTCCACCCTCGCCCCCCCCATGCATTTTTAAGTTACATTCAGGTTCTTCCATTGTAGTTATATATATATATATTTTACATTCTGAAAAGGGTGAGACTTTCAGAATTGCTGAAATCCATTCATGAAGCGTAGAATTTAAAAGTTTCTTACCAATATAACCTGCAATAAATGTGACTACCAGCTGTTCTGCCTTTGAACATTCACTTCGTGGCTTGGGAACCACATACTTGTAGAGAGCTTCAACAGTACGTTCAAAGCAGGCAAATTTCATCATTGTGTATGGAATCTGTCTCATCCATAGTGGAGCAACACCTTTATAGAAACTTAAACAGAGAAGACAAATTCAGCTTCATTTTCCTCGAGTATTTAAGTGTATACTTCCAGTCTGAACAATTAGGTAGCTTATTGTTGCTATCAGGAAAACCACTTCTAGATAGCAAGATTATAAGGCCTAAGCGTTCCAACAGCTACAGAACAGGAACACATAAGTTTTATTCGTTCCTCAGTACCTACTAAGAACGGCAGCACAAATTAGAATTTACCTGATGCCTACTCTGTGCAGCTGTTTGTAGCCACTTTTCAGATTACTATGGAGTGCAATAATGCCATACTGCTAATATAAGTACATGCTCATGTCTGCATGCCAGCCAAGTCCTGATAGTGATAAATGGCCTGTAGATTTACAGCCATTTCTATCAGAACAGAAAACTAACATGCAGTTATATTACTCTCACATGCCAATGACTCAAGCATCTTTGACTGTACAACCAAAAAAGTTGCTGAATATCTCTGACTGGAACTGCTAGGAATTGAAGTTATCCAGCAGAACTCAGCACAGAGATACTCACAAAGATGGATCTAAGGAGCATGTGAATTTAACTACCAGTTCAGCACAGATTCTTCAATATTAAGTACTTGTTATCTTGAACTGTAAAGACCAAAAAGTATTAGAAATTGATGTAAGCTAAAGCCACTATTAGTTTTAGCAACTGTCTTTCATTAGGAGAAAAACTCAACACCAAAAACATGAATGAAAATAAAAAAATCCAAGAGATACTAACGCCCAGATGCCTTCTTCTCCAAACATTTTTGGTAGAGCTTGCCGCAGAGTGTTAGCATATCCAGGCTGTGTCTGAATGCGAACTTTAGCAGCTTCCATGGGAGCCAGAGCAATATCAGCAAAAAACTCTGCACTGGCAGATGCAGCTAAGTATAGTGATGTACGCCACAAATATGCATTTTCCTGAAATGTATTTAAACACACATTTTTATTAATGAACAGTGCTTTTGTGCTTCCTCTATGTTAGTAATACTATTATGTTGCTAACATACAGTCTCATGTAGATCACTTAAGGTTTACCTCTCCCAGCATGTTGCCATACAGGATTTTGAAAACTTCATAGAAACCAAATTTACAGAGCCCTTGCATGGAATATCCAATAAATGTTGGAGCCCATCCCTTAGCCAAACCACGAACACCATCTTCTTTGACTGTCACTGAAAATCCATTGAAGATGCTCTTGTATTTTTGTGGGTCAACCTAAACAGAACAGACAGTTAATTACTTGACATAGCTTATTTCCCTTCTCACACCCCCACCCCAAATATAAAATTTTTAAAATCCACATACAGCTTCCTATAGCTCCCTAATATCATCACCACAAAGCTACCCTTGATGCAACTGTAGTGATTGCCTGCTAGTTTCAAAATTTAAACAGTCTGTATGTCCCTCAGTACTCTAGAAGAACCAAACTACCTGAACTTTGGTTTACATTTATTCTCCAGACCAACAGTAAGACAGTACTAATCTATATCAATAACATTTAGTGGAGTCATTATTCTAACACTGATAGTATTATACTGATACAGTTATGTTTAGATCAGGTTCTTCAAAACTGACAGCTTCTATCAGCAATTTCATTCTAGAAGGGTTTTGCTAAAAATGCTATTCAAGATGCAACTTTTCAATCCATAAAATGTTGCACCTATGCCATTTATCAAGTCTGAAGATTAGCTTTATTATTCATCAGCAGTTACTTGTTCATTACTAATTTGATCCCTCCAAACACTGTCAGACTAAGACAGAAGGAGAAAGGCAGATCAAAGAGTACTCAAAGACTTCTACACTTGCACGTTGTCACACTTTGCCTTTACAGTAAGGGGAGACTAACTTTAAATAATTTTGTTTTACGTAAAAGGAAACAATCCTTTTAGAGTTTCTGAAACAGGTCATTCCGGCAATTTTTAAGTCACGTCACACTATTTCTTTTCATATTTGATACCATCCACCATTGCCTCAGAGGGATGAAAAGGAACATACAAATTAAAAGCAAACGGAAGCCCTAGGAGGAGCTATGGGACATGCATGCCAAACTGTAATGACTAGTATTTTACTCATCTCACATAGTGGCAACAGCCTAATTGAGAATTAATTCACCTAGACATCTCAATTTTAAAAAATCTGTAATTTCAGAACACTAGACATGTAATTGTTGATTGCATACTGCAAAAATGAGGCTCTGTTCATATTAGAACTATGCCTATTATCAACATAAAAGGTGACTTCTTCTTAAAATGGCAGGAGAGGGCAGGCAACAGGTTTCTTCCTGGAGAACCTAGGAAGAATTAGCAACATGCTCTCTACTGGATCTATAAAGAAAAATGCTGATAGGTTTTTGGCAAGGTCACACCTGGAAGTCACATGGGGCCTTTCTGTTACACATTCCTCAAAGTGCTGGAAAAGGGGAAGTGTAGTCACTCGTGTTACATAAGAGGCCCAGGAACGGGTAACCCAAGCCGAACATACCCAACCAAGCAGCTGCAGCCTTGGAAGCAGGAGGCCCTGCTCCCAGTGGTAACTGCAGCACTGTATGGCTCTAAGGCCTTCCACCCATGAACCAAACTGGCAATCAGATTAAGAAATGCCTGTGATGCTACATCCTCTTTATGCATGATTAAGCTCCTTCTTCCCAGAAAACCCACCCTTAGCCCTATATCGTTAATCTACCCATCCTGGATATTTAAGACATGCTGTCAGTTATAATAAAACAGCGCATTTAAACTACACTTTCAGAAATAAGCAGGTGCTCAACTTCAAGTACTTCCCAATTGGTAGAAATAGAGAATTCTCACACACTTTATTTGGTCTTAATCCAAATGTTGTAGAAGGCATCGTTTGCCCTTATCTGATCCACTCTGATTTTGTTCAATGCGTTATAAAATTACTAGCTCAAGGGCAGAATTTCAGGTTTTCTCAAACAAGCAAAAAAGCTGGCGCTCTCTTGTGAAGAATGCTAAAGGTCTTCTGGAAGAATAATTTTTAATATCACATGCAGCACTACAGTCAATAGTCTGACTAATTAGTAGTTCTCTCATAATTTCACCTAAGACTGCCACTTTTAGAATCAGTGTCACCCTATGCAACAGGGACCCCATTAACTACTGAATTTCTAGAAATTTAGAAATATGCTTTAATCTGCTCCATTCTTGAAGCACAGATTTGACTGAATAAATCCGTGAGTATACTTTTATCCATGACTGTTGACTGGATGACTTTAATGGTGAAGCTGATATCACAAATTAAGCGTAGTGAGACTTCTTCACTCTTTTGGGTTCAATCAAGAACTGCTTCCATCACTTAGAAAAAAACAGCCACACAAGCACTTAGCTAGGCATAGCATTACAATTCTAAGTTTCACCCATTCTGTCAAAAGCCGAATCATTAGGAAGTATCAATCCATAATCCATGCACTGATGGTCACGATGTTAATGGATCAGATTATACATGCATGTTACTCCAGGGCAAAAACCTAAACCCTATGAGCTCTTTGAAACATTATGATTCTACTTCCTTCCAAAGCACATGAATAGTCCTAGATAGCCTGCCAGCAAAGAACATTGTGCTGGGTGCTTTTTAGTAACTACAGTAAGCTAAACATCTTTTAAATGTAGGCACAAATTGTTAAATTCATCCAGATTATGCTATGTGCCTCTGCTTCTCTTGAAAGTGGTATTTTGTTAGTCTTGCAGCAGCAGACCTAATTAAGAGAAACAGCATACAAGTTTATTTGCTTCCTGACATCCAAAAAAGATTGTTTACCACCTACTATAAACTCTTGATATGCTGGCTACATAGAGAAAAAATGTAAGAAATGTTGAAGTTAATACAAACCTGCATACGACATTTCACTAGATCCAGAGGTACGACAGCAGTGTGTGTCAGGCCACAACTTAGGACCCCACCAAAGCCACAGAGAGCATAAAACTTGAGCGAGCCATATTCACAACTGTATTCTGCAGCAAAAAAATAGAGACACACCATGCTTTTACATAAACTCCATGCACTGCTGGACAACAACATCCAGTGGATAGTTTACACCTGGAATTAATTAGTAGATTATTTAAATTGCACTGAACATGCTTTATCAACTTCACCACATACCAACATGCAGAACAAACCTGCATTCTGCATTTAACCAGGTCTAGAGGAACCAGTGCTGTATGTGTTGTTCCACAGCTAATAATTCCACCAAGGCCACAAAGGACAAAGAATCTGCCTGAGCCATATGCACAGCTGTATTCTAGTTAATTAAAAAGAAAATAATTACATATATATGATCAACCACACAGAGTAATGAAGATGAGAAAAGAAACAAAGTTGATGACTGAGTGCTAGCTTCTTAGAGGTTTTAAACTGAAATAATCTCCCATGCTGTACTATTCAACTATAGCATTATTCTCAAAAGTAGTTCACTTGCTTTAACTAACCTATTTTGAACTGACAAGACTGATTCTAGGCCTGCCAAACTGAGTTTATTCTTTTAATAAAGTTATGAAAGAAACAGTCAAGTTTTAGCTTACAGCACACTTGCATATTATCCTGATTTAAGTCTGTAAACTATAGAAATTAATCCCAGAAGCTGCTAGTAAAAATTATGACTCAAGGCCGCAATGACCAACTTTTTTTTTTTTTTTAAATACCAAGGAATTCTGCAAGAAGAATGCTTCTCTAGAATTATGGAGACAAAGTTTCTTTGCTTAAATATTTTTATGATCAGTGCAACTTCTGTATTTAAGCCCCTTGTTTCCAAAACTATACCTGTTCTTTCTTACTTCTTGATAGAATGCAATACTATGGCTTAAAAATATCCCACACTTTAATGTTAACTGCAGAGACCATACAGACCTATGAGATTAAGGTTGGACTCCTCTTTATACAAATTATTTTTTTAATTCTCTGTATCATTTGAAAATTTAAGTTTCATATAAGAATTAGCCAAATGTGAAATACAGCATAGCAATTTGGGGACTGTTCCTGTAATAGCTGCTCTTTAGCAACAGACTTCACAAGAAGATAACCACAAATCTGGGAAAGATGCAAACATGTTTAGGACACTATTCAAGTTAAGCCTTATTCAACTATGAATAGCAGATATAAGCTACAACTATAGCCCCTCTCCCCAAAAGGTGAGATGACAGATCTTCCCCTTTTCATATCACTACTGTTAAAGGACAGAGAAAGCAATGAAAATCTAGAAGACTTAAGAAAGTAGTCATCCACCAACATCTAAAAAAGATCAGGAAAAAAAGGCTTTTCTTCCAAATACAGGACCTCAGATTTATACGGCTTCTGTTTAATGAAGTTCCAAAAGTTTATGGAAATTAATCATTACATTTAATGTTTGCATTTAATAAATATGCTTCATTAAAGAAGCTTTCGGGTCGCATTTAATCAAGGGACACTGATCTCACACTGTTCCATAAAGTACTGCGTATACAAACCATTCAGTCTTAAAGAGCAGATTATTTTCACTGATTCCAGTACAGCAGACAAAGTTGTTAGTTTGTTTTCAACTCCAGTAAATGAATAAGCATCAGTTTCTCTCTTCCAATTTGGAAGAAGCTATAGAGGATAAGAACTATTATTTGCCATCAGGAAATGCTCAGATTAGTATTAACAGTAAAAAAAAAAGCATAGGGTAGCGGCCTACTTCTGTTTTTGCGCCAAACATTTTAAACAAAACCAAAACTGAGATACTGAACAAGCATATAGAAAACAATATACTAGGTAGAATATATTCCCTAGGGTAGAAAGCGATAATTTAAGTTTCTTTGATATTAGATCTGGGAGCATTACTCCAGTATAACAGAATAGCCATTAAAATGTTACAATGGCTAGTGAGAACCATCTCCAGAGAAGCCCTAATGAAAATTAAAAGACACACAAAACCACCAACCTATTTGAGTCAGGGCTTCTTTACCATATATTTTCGCTCTTGAAATAAATTACTTCAGGAACATCAACAAAAATTTCCTATTACATTCAACAGCATCCACAGATTACCACTTAAGACTAACAGGTTTATCCAACTCTTTACTTCCCTACTATGAAAGAACTTCTTCCCAAGAATATTCCAGATTTTACATTAAGTCTATTCCTAGCCTCCTTCTTCAAAAAGGTAGTCACCAGGACAATAAAAGTATCATTTTTTCTTTATTCTAAAATAAGAAATACCAAATCTCAAAATCACAGACACGGTATTAATTAAGCCCAGACTTACAGCTAGTAGTCAGTTAACTATCAGAATAACATATAAATCTATGAGAATTTGCAAAATTGAGATATCACTCAAGGCTACAAATATGCTAGTCTTGGACTAGCACATGCCTACAGCCTAAACAGAACAGTTAGGCTGGCAGCTTTCCAAACAGTAGTAGGTGACATTCCATTTAAAACTGTACTAGTCATTATGACTGGTTAAATGAACATAAATAAGGCTTTCTAAGCAGGGGCAGTCAGAGAACAAGTTTGGACCTGAATACTGGGCAGCTATGCTTAGTTGTATCTTTGGCCTGCAATATACCAGTACTGTGGTACTTACCATGCTGCCCAAATACCAAGAAGTGTTTGTTCAGACTCCCTTTTTCCAAGTCAACTTACTGTTGGAAGTCATACTCCCCTGCTGACAGAGACAGACCTTGGTAGAAACTTCTAGCCACAGAAAAGTAGAGCTTTTAAAGTCTGCCTTACTACAATGGTATTCAGACTGATCTATCAGCTGGGTGTTCAAAAACAGTAATTAAGACATCATCTATAGGCTTAAGCTCATTACAGGCGTTTGTATTTGTAGCGGTAGAGTAGCATTATGAAAAAAGCCAGAGTGGTTCCCAGACTTCCTATTTCAGGATGGAATCTCCTAAAAACTGTCTTGACAAAAACATAGCCAAGATCCAACACGTGTTAACTGAAAGGAGAGCAGGCTAACCAATGCAGTACAGACAGCAGGGAAGTTATTCTATTATTTTTATAAGTTGACTGAAAACAAATACCCTGAAGCTAGCTCAAATATAAATACAGCTCAAAAACATGTTAAGACAGCTAAAAATGAGTAACATCATTACTAAGACTATTTCATGTTTTTGCTTCAGATCTGACAGACTACTAGGGACAACTTCCAAGAGCTGATCATAAAAAAAATCTCTCATCTCTGAGAGACATCATGGTTGATACCTTGAACTGAATTCAGAAGGTCTTGCAATTTGTGCTGACTTTGTGTGACCTTGGGTAAGCTCTTATTTTCTACAATATGGTAACTCTCCTAACACAAAGGACAAAGAAAGAATAAAGAACCAACTGGTATGTGAAATAACAAGTACAGCACAAAGAACTATCAAAGACAAAGAAACTCAGTTCACTTCTGACTGCATCTGCTTACAAACAGGATGAAGATTAAACATAATAATTATAAGGAACAAGTGCACCTACTGAACATCATTTAGCATACTGAACAGTGTCTAATACACTTTAGGTTAGTTACCTAGCAATAAGATTACTATTAAAGCAAAAAATACAGTCTTGAAAACATATTAAAACCCAATATCCAGTTCTGTGTCTCTTGCACAGATTACACAAATAATAGTATCAGAGCACTAAGATACTTCACTAAACATAGTATAGAGGGTAGCTTGTTGACAGCATTATTTCTATTTGAATCTTTTTGTTAAAAGGGGGGATATTCAAGTAGATACTTTTAAGTTATTAAGAGATTAAAAGAATTTTAATTTTAACATCTACTCCCACTATTGGGAGTATCATCAAGGTCTGACTTTTGGAAGTCATGACAGGAGACATACATGAAGCAGTTGCACGCAAGTCTAAAATGCATCATTACATCTCAGACACCACAGCTACATAGTATATATGTCCCACAACGACTACGGAAAAAAATGCAAGACACAGCTGCAGGCTCTTCTAATGGCTACAGATGTACAGATGTTCAGATGCCCAGCTGTGAAAAAACAGCAAAAAAAAAGGGGGAGGGGGGGAGGCTGGGGTGGTGGGAAGAGGAGACATGGTCTTGCAAACCCCAAACTCATCCAGATTCAGTGATTCATATGCTGCTCTTCTCCAGAGGAAGCAAGAGAAATACAGGCCTACTGCTTCAGTCCCCAAAGTTGTAGGCCCAACAGCGCGGGCAAAAGTAATCTCTTGCCCACAAGAGACAACATCGAGGGTCTCCGTAGCTCCCCTGAAGCAGAACCTTTCTGTGTCCTTCCCCGGGATCACCGGGTCCTTGGCGCCAGCCAGCACACACCGTGCAGGGAGCGGAAGAAGCTACCAGCGCCTCCCCCGCCCGTGCCCTTCCTCGTCCTCCAAACGGGCGCGCGTAGGCCCAGCCGCGGCTCCTCCCCAGCCCGCCAGAGTCCCGCCGGGTGCTGCCCCTCCCCCGTCCTCCCGCAACGGGCACCAGCCGGCGCGAGCGGGCAGCAGCGGGCACCGGCACCTCCATCGCCCACACGCCTCGCCTCCGCCGTGACTCCCCTCCCCGCGCCCTCACCTTCGGCAGCGGCCGCGGCCGCCAAGCTCCGCCGCGTGGTGGGCGCCTCGGCGGGCTCCGGGCGCTTCCTCACACCGTCCTGGACGAGCTGCAAGTGCGGCGCGTAGAAGGGGTTGAGCCGGGCGAGCGGCGCGATCGACGAGAACATGGCGACCTGAGGCGGGCGAAAAGAGCAGGGCAGCGTGGGACGGGGGGGCCCGCCGGGGAGGCCCGCGCCCGCCCGCCCAGCGGAGGCGGCCGGGGCGCCCAGAGGGGCCCGCCGGGCGGGCGGCCCCACCAACTCACCTCCTAAGATGGCGGCAGCGACAGCGCGCGGACCGGCTGCTCGGGCAGCAGCTCAGCGCAGAGGCTGAGTATCGCCCCGGCTCAATGACTTTGTCCTTCTCCGACGCAAGGGGCGGAACCGGAGGCCAAGAAACTGCAGCCCGATTGGCGGAGGCGCTCGCCGAGGCAGCGACGCCGCGCAGGCGCCGCCACAGCCCAGGCCTTTCTCCGCCGGCGCCTGCGCACTGGTGGCCGCCGGAGGGGGGCCGCCGTGGCAGCCCTATCTCCGTCCTGGGGCCGAGCCGAGCCCGAACCCCCAAGGACAGGGCAGAGACACTAGTGCAGTGTTTGCGTCCCCCCTTTTGCCAGCTCAGCTCGCCTTGCCCTTACCCACGTCAGTCTGGCCTCACTTTTTGGCTCTGACCCCCGGTCTGCAAAGGTCTCCTCCTGGCCTTTTTGCCCCCGGCTGAGGAGGAGCCTGCTGAACTCAGGCCAAGAGGGTGCCGCAAGGGCCACAGGCGCTAAACTGTTCTTAAAGCTTCACCACTCCATAGCCCACTCTTTCACCATTCACATTTCATACACTTTATGGAGAACATAAACACAGGCTAGAAAAACCTATGACATTTCTTCTTTAGTATCACTGCAGCTTCCTTAGATTAAACCTAAACATCTGGTTATTTTTATTGTCCTTCACTGGATGCTTGCCAATTAGTCCACATACTTTTGAAATACAGCATCTAAGTCAGCTGTGTTTGCCCCAGTTAGAGCCCAGGGCAATGTCAAACAAAAGACACACCTTACTTCGTGTTTTACAGCCAACACTCACACAGAATAGTGTGACAGTTGTCCATTTCTGGTAAGAGCAGGCTAGGGTTGATTTATGCTGTCTTCGCAGCAGTTGTTCCAGGTTAAGGGCTGCTTGAGTAGCGTCCTGTTTTTAGATGAGTTTAAGAAAGCTAACAGCATCATCCCGAATTCTAGTTCTACTTACCAGCATCTAATAATACTCTCTATTCACAGAGTCTGGTAAACCCAAGACTCTGCACACTAACAAAAGAGTTCATCCCGCTCACCAGCCTCTCACTGCAGTGCCCTAGTTAGGCCAAGTCTGACTAGAAGGGAGGCCACCAAATGTTGTGCTGGCTGCAGTCTCCACAGCTGCATTTCACTTCCAGAGGACAAGGTTGCAAAAGAGCTGGAGGTGGCCTAGGTTATGATGGCAACAGCCACCCACCAAAAAAACAAAAACACCTCACCCCGCCTTTTCTAATACAGTGTAATTCCAGTTACTTTAGTGAATTTATGTAGTATAAAATTGGCACAATAATTAAATTCTCCAGTTACTGACAAAGTAAAAACACCATTTTTCACCATTTTGATCAGATCTATCCCATTACAGTGCTCTTTAACAATGTAAGCATAAAAGACAGTAAAGCAGTAGATGTACTGTAGATTCTAACTATTGCTTCTGGGTATGGAGCAGCTACACAACTGACAGCAAAGTGGCACTGCAACACTGAAGAAAGATCCTGTCAGACAACTGGGTGGCTCCTGTGGAAACCCCCCGGAGGACAACCTGCTACACTATCCTTAGGACTTGGCTCTACTTCACAAAGCTGATTCAGGCAAACTCACACACAGGGAAAGTGACACATGCCCAATTGCCAACCTAGACTCCTGCAACATTGCTAAGCCCATCTTGAGTAAACTGAAGTTGCCACACTCCAGCTGTGGAGTAGGAAAAGGTCAGCTGAAACTTGCATTCTTTAAATAGTTTGGCTTAGCAACCAGGCTGAAGGCCCATACACTTTGTCACTGTTAACAGCGATGAAGACAGGCCAGAATTGTTAATTTTTGCTATTACTAGTTCTGCTCTACTCACATCCAGACAATTGTTGGTAGCAAAGTTTTAGATAAAAGCCAAACAAACACTTATTTTTGCAGCAATGGAAGTATCTAATAAACTCTGAGACTTGGGCTGTCATTTTGAAATTAAGAATTGCAATTCTTGAAACTTCTGATTTTTAACACAGAAAATCTCTGCTCCTGCACGTGTGACTATATATACATATTTGTGTGCACAGCTAGTACTGATACTTAGAGTTACAGTACATAGAACAACAATTTCTTTGTTTTTATCTGACAAAAAACTACAAATGAGCTTACAGCTGTTAGAAGTTGCAGGAAAGTAGAAAAGCACTATTAAACAGCACAGTTTAACATATCCCTCTAGAAATATAGCAATAATACACGTTTAGCAAGAACACAGGTTAACTCTTAAAGAGGAAATCTCTTCAACTTTTCCTAGAATGAATAAAAGTAGCAATAGCCTGAAACTTGAACCCATTTAGTTTAACGACTTCCACCACAGAAAGAAGCTAATAACTGATTAAGACCTGTAAGACATTACCTTTTGGCATCCACATCTGTCAGATTCACAGTAAACTGCTGTAAGTTAAATCCATTTTCTAATCAGTCACTTTTCAAGTCTTGGGAGTGTAGGAAGATGTCAGCTGGGCAACTCCAAAACTTTCCTAACTACATCTCTCCTGTTACTAACACCAACTACACGCACCCTCCAATTCCCCCCTCAGGTACTGTACAGTCAAGAAATTGCCTGCTCTCCTGTTGTAGGCATATAATTTATGCACTCATTCATTGTATCAATGCCAGAGATACTGAACTGTGATTCCAGAGAATCAGTAACAGATCAGAACTCTAGGCAGGTTTCACAGCCCACACCAAGCCTCAGACTTGCAACAACTCTGTCACCAGGGTCTAAACTAGCTAGTTTAATGCTAGCGCAGTCACATCCTTAGAAGGCACTAAGTAATGAAATCTCTCCTAATCCTACTAGTGACTACCATAACTGTCCATGTCCTTGATATTCCTTCCTAACCTTCATCCTCCCCACTTACTACATTTTTTTGTTCCTAAATAGGAAAATAGATACAGAAAAGTAGGCAATACTACTACACTTTAACCACGACTCACCAATGCTGACCAAGCATTTCAGAGGTGGGACAAAAAGTCTGAGGAGTTAATCTTTTAGATGTTATTATACACATAACACTTACAGGCATATTCACTACCTTTGGACAATTTTACCAGTTGAATTGACTTGTAGACCCCACGGCGTGCTTATGCATGTATGCATCTGTCATAGCTTGCTGTTGCACTGGTGCAAAACAGCCTGGTATGCTACCCCAGAAGAAAGAAAAGCCAGAGTCAAAGTTTTAGACACACATAGCTACATTTAAATCAATTCATTTTGCCTTTTAGAGACTGATAAAGCTAAATCTACACTTGGGATAGTTTTGATCTCTATACCAAGCATATAGTTAAAGCTATATTTCCTGACTGACTTAGGTATGCTGAAACATCCAAGTCTGTAAACTCAAGATTTAAAATCATACATTACAACCTCCCCCCACATATCTACTTTGATCAGTCAGATTAAGGGTTTTTTTTTTATTCATTACAAACTCTTCAGCCAAATATGGAACTTCAACCATATCAAAGCCAGCCAAAAATACCATCCAAAGTACACCATAGTTTTATAAACTTTTTGCCATTAGATATGTTTTTTTTCCTGAAGAGCCTCCTTTTGGGAGTTTGTCATTTAAAAGCATTATTTGTCTACTCGGTATGTGTGAACTAAAGCTACACAATGAAATGGCTTTTTTTAATAGACATTTTATACACAAAGCCATCTGAGAAGGCAGTTATCAGTAACTGAGGGTTTTAGTATAAAAATTTAGCTGTGCCACAAAAATCAAATAGATCAAGACTGGGAAAGACCTGAAAGCATTCTGTAGGGCAGTACTAAGCATACTGCTATAGCAAATGAACTTGAAGGGAAGAGAAGAAGAGGAAGAAGAAAAAAAAAATCCTTCACACTACTCCCCACAAATATCATCAAGCTTTCAGAACACACATAGGATTTAAATTTGAGATCCTCCTTAAGAGTTCATCTCAAACACTAGGTAAGTTCCCACAGCCTTACCACATCAGATAAACCAAGTCTCAACCCTGGAAGGGATATAGTCCAGTGATTCTCAGCCTGGTATCATATTACTGAGATTCAGCACATGCTAACAGATTAGCACACAATTTAAAGCGAAAAGCACAAACCCACTGTTAGAAAGCTCTAACTCAGACTGGCAAATTAGAACCTGCCATGTTTTCAGCATTCTGACAGGTAGCATGACCAATCATTTCAAAAAGCAGTGTCAAATCTATAAATCAATATAGGCTTCTTACTTTTCAGACTCTTTTTGTACCCCTTACCCTAAAAAGGGACTTGAGCAATATCTACAATGTGAGAACTCAACTTTTTTTTTGGATACTGGTCAATAAAATTACTTTATTGTGCAACTGGTTCTGAAAGTTTAACCTAACTCTGTCTAAAACTCAGGATAAGACTAATGGAATGAAAGTCAGACTTTTTTTAAAAAGCAATACCAGTTCCCATTGATTCACCACCTTGACACAAAAACTACAGTACTCTTCAGTGCAACTGAGTGTAGTATTTAGAAGGCTTTAATCACATGCACTCTTTAAATATCATCTAGTAGTAGTAATACATGTGTTATTCCTTTAAAATAATTTGAGCAGCTTCAGAAATGTTGATAAATCCACATTGGATGGATAGGGGGAAGAGATTACCCTCAGGGCTATCTCCCAACATTAAATGATTGAAGTACAAGAAGCACATTCATTTTTTGTAATTACACTGTCTTCCAACTACAGCTGAACTGTATATAGATTACTTTGAGGACTTACGTGGAAAAGTCTTTACCTTGGGTGAAGTAACACTGAAGTTGAGAAGTTTCTGTAGGAAAATCTCCAAAACAGTGCATAAATGAAAGAATGTTGACATTTAATTGCATTGTAGTTCTGGTTTTTGTTTTTAAGATGCTAAATAGTATTCCTGAAGGAAGTCAATAGAAAGTATTTCATGTAACTAGAAGAGAAAAATATACATCATATATTAACAAATATAGCAATGGAAGTGGAGAGAAAATAACTTAAGACGAAAAGAAAAAGCCTTAAGCACAGAAAAGCTAATGAAGACTAGCTTCTCTCCCCAAAATAAAGACCTGACATACATTAAAGGATTACAGCGCAAAAGTATTATTTTTATTATAGCGCAAGTATATTTTCCCCCCTGCAAGTTTTGATTACATGAAACGCTTGGGTTTTTTTTTTACTATCAGAATTTTTTCCCCCCATCATGTTAGACTGTAGTAGCACAAAAAGACACCACTGATCCATCAGTTGTCCTGCTTTTACTGTTTTTCAGCAAAGCTTTTATTTTAATAAGGAAAGCCCACACACATTAATATCACTTTTATTTTTCTGCATTTTGACAAAAGTGAATGTCATTACAATTTTCTATAGGATGGACACAAATTTTAGCGATTTAGATTACTCAAAAGACAGGTTTAAAAGAGAAAAAACTATTAATCTTAACAGAAAGAAAAACTATTGCTTTGCTACCAGTTACCATGTTTGTCCCAAAGTTCACAGAAAGGAAAGCTTCCCCATGGCTACGGTCTAAGCATTAATGTTGTACCTAGAGCAAAAAGGTATAGACTACGTTAACTAATGTCCTCAGCTTTTCATAAGTAGCACTTTAAGAGTAAAAAGTGTGATTTATTGCAATTTTGTACTAAGCAATGAGACCAAATATCTGTACGCTGCAGACTTAAGTATATCAAAATGTATACATTCACTTTAAGTTGTTGCTTATCACTCTTCATTGGTAGTAGTGAACACAGCTGCTCACTCAACTAATTACACAATGTAGAGTATTTCAGCATGCTTCCACTGAGAAAAACATTCAACTGCATGAAAGAGTAGTAAATCTCACCTTAAAAGATGAAACTGTAGCAGAAAATGCAGCAATGCCCTCTTCATATAAGAATAAGACTTCATATGGAATTTTCACGCTTTGAGAAATACCTCTCTACATGAATATTCAAAGATAATCATATAAAGCTGTGATGGGAAGACCTTGCTTTTGAACAAAAACTGCTAAATTCAGAATTTAGAATTACTTCAGACAACAACCTTGACCCAAAAAGTATTTTAGTAGCAAATTATATTTGATGCAAAATTTATTTTCCACACATAATGCTAATAAATAAGTTCCTCTAAGACATGTTGCCAATTAGGTTTGTTTTCAGCTCCTACAACACTATATAAGCACTAAAATGAAGTGATACATTTAAAAAATGTTACACTTAAACAGTTACTAATATGATGCTAAGACTTTTACAGAAATGCAAACAGGTTTACAGTTACATTTACTAAAAAGTTACAGTAATCTACAGAAAAGGTTATTGCTGTACTCTCCCTACATGCTAAAAGAGATCAAATGCAATCATACTGTTACTGCAAAAATGTATTTCCCTTTATTACCTGCGTTAAGATCCTCCTCCACTATGATCTATAGAGACAAAAGTACAACCTCTTTTCTGTACAAAGAAAAAGCTTTAAAAAAACCACAGCTTCACATTTTACTACAATTTTGCCCTTCTCAGCTTCAAAGTTCTCGCAAAAACAAATATACAGTTTCTCAAAAATGAATTTAAAGGATGTCCACATAAAAAAAATAAAGCCTACAAAAAGTTCAAGATCTAAAAAAGTGTTACTCCTATGGCAAAGTGATCTCCTACTAGTCCAAAGTCCAGAAAGTTACTGATGTCCATTCATATTATCTTGCTTCATTTATCCAATTTATCAGGTTCCAATCACATTATCTGTAGGTAGTCCTTGAGCCGATGAGAGGGCAGAAGAGTTCTCTACAATTAAAAATAGGAGACCAAATCGGGCATGCCTTTCTGAAAGATACTCATTTGGCACCTTTCCCAGAGACAATATTCAGATATTTAGAGAAAGGATTTCCTTGATTAGTTTCCATAGACTGAAAGACCGAAAGCAAGAAGACTGAAACAACAACAAACAGAAGAATTTTTATCCACAGGGGAATGGAGCGTTCTTTTTTTATTGGCGGTTTCTCTGACTTGATGTCTGTGGAGGTACCATATTTTGGAACATACTTTGAAGAGAAACTTTCCTCCATTCTGAAGTCACTGAGCTCTATAGGCCGACTAGCAGCTCCTTTGATTGGTCTACGGCAGCTAGCACTGTTAATTAAAAAAAATAATTAATTGCACATGTAAGGGAGTAAAACTAAGGTATATAGGAAGATTTTAGTACTTCCATTTCCAGCAACTGGAGTACCCGAAATATCCGTTTCTTAGTAACTTATCAGTTGTAATGGCATACACGTTGAAGTTAATCATTTAGTGCCTACATCCCCCTCCCCCCCCCCAAAAAACCCCAACACATCACATCCAAAAGATGTCCAAAACCCCACCATCTTTAAAAGCCTCAGGTGCCACTTCACTTCATCCTATCCACATACTTACTGGATCAAGAATGGGAATAAACTCTAGGAAGTATTTCTCAACTGTCTGCATCTTTACTCATTACATACCTAGTCATTGTGGGATTTCTAAATTTGTTTATATTGGCCCAGGCTCTTAAAAACACTTATCTATCGATAATTAAGCCAATATACAAACCCAGAAGACAAAGTGATAAGGGTTAAGAATTCCATATAAGTTGCCTAGTCCTTATGTGCAAAGAACACACATGTATGATTATTATATACAAAAAAAGTGGCATAGATTTAATTACTGATAAACCTAAGACAAGAGAAAAAGCTGAGTGGTGAGAAAATATTCCACAGAAGCAGTAGTTGGTTCCACACATTCTTATGTTAACGCTTTATGCAATTGCAGATTACATTGAAATACGAATACTAACTAGCATGCCAGCAATGACTTAGAGTTGATTTCCCATTATCTAACCATTGGGAAACTTTTTTTTCCATATTCCCTTAACAGTGAAAAGTCAAAGTTTTGTGAAACAAGCCACAGTAGAAAAATAAAATGCCTAATTATCCAGAGGGTTGGGAAGTGAGTGCTGTTTCATTTTTTGTTTAAAGACAAAGGTGTAAAGAGCAACTGAATAGCCCTGCCTAGGTGCCATCTTTATTCACATTAAGAGTACTGTAGTCCTTAACTGCAATAGGACTATTACTTAGAGAAGAAGGGTACTTGAAAATCCTCTTTGGCTTTCAAAGAGGAACCTGAAATCTATGCTGGAAGACTTTCCTTAATTCAAGAGTAGGTCTAAAGCAGTCGTGTCTAGCTAAAAAACTTAAATATTGTGAAACATCACTACATAGAAAATCCCTTTTCACTTAACTTCCAGCATCCAAAAGTTTCAGTAATAATTACTGCTAGAATACCACCCTGCTTCTCCCTGCCCCAAATTTAAATAAAGAAAATGCTGTTTTGGCTAACAAAACTATGTGCATAAAACAAAACAGAAGAGCTAGGTGGTCATCTCAACTGTAATTGAGCCAGAATGCAAGAACTGTTGCTTAGAAATCTAGCAAGATAATCAGAAACACTTCTCAGCTTAAACAGGTTTACAAGAACTGATCAATAAATAACTCCACTCCCCCGCCCCAATAAGTCTCAGTAATACCTAATTCCCGTAGGTGTTGATACTTCATAAGGGAACATTTCCTTAAGAATATCCCTTTCTACTCTTCTTTCTTCTGTATGAGTTCTCTCCAGCACCTAGAAAAACAAAAAGTTATAGGCCAAACAAACCTCACAGCAAAAAGCTCCTGCATAGCTATCTCAGTAGCCTTAACCAGGTGCAATTTGTAAAGAAAAATTTGAGTCACCCAGTGATATTTAAGAAGTTTATTTCTTGGGTTTTAAAAGTGGATTTAACCTTTGTCACTGGCAGCTGTCTGGTCACTTTTGGTATCATAATGCATTCAGTGCTCTCCTCATTTTCCTTTAAGATAAAGAATATTTTGTATAAATAACGAATACAACTGACAGCCAATGATCTAGATGATCAAAAAAACTTAACCATCACCTCTATCATGGCTATGTTGAGCAGATCACAGGACTGTTTGTGGCCAACGTGATTAGAAAAACATTGATGATGGCAGTCTGCCTCTTCTTGCTGTAAGAAACAATGCTGCAGTAAAATACTAACTGAAAAGAATGCGATGTGAAATAACAGAACACCAAGTTTTCCCCACACACTTTTGTCTGACAGCTAAGTCAGAACTGCAGTCACTCACTTTTTAAATGAAGAAGTAGCTCATTCCATAAAACTGTAAGATCCGCTAGTAAAATAGCCTTCACAAGTGTTAACACAAGTTTTATCTATTGTAATTATGTGAAGCAATGAACTCCATTCAAATTCAGCCAAGCATGATTTTGCATAATTCCATAATACTATAGTACTACATGTAATACAATTATACATATTTGCAAGCATTTTAGACAGTTTTCCAGGGGATGAATAATTCTGAGAGCTTGAAGAAGAATTATTCTACTTTCCTCAATAACTGACAGGAATCTACTTGCATGCTTTTTAAATTCAGGCTTTTAGTCTAAAGTAATCCTGCTATTTGATTCCCTATATTAAGCCAGATTGATCTTGTAAATCAGCCTATCCTGAAAAACTGCAAAGCCATGCAAGTCAGTTCTGCTGTCTTTGAGCTATTTAAACAATTTAAAAAGAAAATGCGGCACTCTGTATAGAAAAATAGCAACACAAGCAGACAAAACACTCCAAAACATACTTGACTTGAAACAAAGCAAGATTTTTTTTTTCCTTCACAAGTTATAAAATCTGGAAGGGGAAGATAAAATAAGTTTACATTCTCCATTTATGCCATGTGATAACGTAGTTCAGTTTGACTATCATGCCACCTGGGCAATGACACCCTCCACCCCTTCTGTTCCAATCAGTAAAAACATACACACAAGAACCTAGTTCACAGAAAGCGAGCAATAGCAATCTAAGTTTTAATTTATTTACTTCAGCTGTCATCAGTGGTTTCTTTGGTGTTCTTCTGGGCATGTCTGAGAACTCACTGATTGATAGTGTAGGAGCTGCATGCTTGAAATTTCCGGACACCCTATTGACAACCTGCCGAGATTCAAAATTGTTCAGACTCAGAATTAGCCAAAATACAAAATGGGGGGAGGGGAGGGGGGAAGGAGGGAGAAGAACCAAACAATAACACCTTTATGTGCATTGAATATATGTATGTTAGGAGTTAACTCAAGAAGGTTATGTAACAGATACTCTGAAATAAGCATAGTAAAGCACATTGCTTGTCATTCCAAACAGTTTCTTTTAAGCCATTTGGAAACACAAAAGCTATTTAGTTCACAAGAAAGCCAAGCTTAAAAGCAGATATTCTGCATGTAATTAAATAAACAAAAAGATCTAAACTTTTACAATACTCCTCCTCAACCCTCCCCCCAAAAAAGACACTAGAAGGGACCTAGGTGTCTACCTAGTCCCATCTCAAAGTGAGCAACATTAGGCACTAATATGGATACTGAATAAGTAAGTTCAAAGACTAATGAATACAAGAGTGTTTTAAAGAAAGACTTTATCTGTTTAAAACAGATAAAGTCTGTCAGTAAATGTATACTACAGAAGAATACCATTTGCATACTTTAAATATATTTACTAAGCATATTTACTAGGGTCTCGTTGCTTGCAGTCAGTATAGTTTCAGCTATGGGAGTACTCTCTGACATTACAGCATCATCTACAGGCAGTTGTGCTGTAGCATCCACCTGTTTATTTAAAAAACAGAAGAAAACAATTGAATAAAATAGCCACTGGGACCTAATAGTGAGGGGGGGAAAAGCGTCTATTATAATAAGCCTCTCATCACCCTTTTCCTTGGTGTTCTTCTTGACACTCTTGTAGACTCCCTACAAAATGCCTGCAGAGGTCCACTTTTTGAAGATCCACTTGTCCAGACAGTCTCAGTAACTCCATCTTGAGAATAGGTCTATTCAAGCATCAAACACATTATCAAACACATGAAAGCCAGGTCTCAACATTCAATATCCAAAACCAAAAGCCAAGCAGCATGCATATTCCAGAAGCAGTGTGTCTGCAAGCCAAAAAAAATCTTGGATCCTAATGCATTCACTAATGTAGAGCTAGCTAGATCAGTATTGTTAAGCACAATACTTATCTTGAGAGCAATATTTTCTCAATACAAAATTGAACAAATAATGCCCAACAGTAAAAACAGAACTGACAATCTGCTCATAGTAGTAGAGTGAAATAACTTGTGTTTCAAGTAGTTGCATCAAAATCTTGAATAGTGGATATGCCAACTTTCAGTCCCATTACATCACCTGTCTACACAAAAAAATAAATCTACAAGCATATGCTGAAAGTATCACCACATTCTTTACCCAGATAAGAGTCTATTCTCACAAGACGACATGGGAATGGTTTAGATGGCTTAGGCAGAGCCATCTGCATTTCAACAGAAGCTAATTTCCACCTGGCTTGGTGGAAGGGAAGACTACACATGGCATGGACACCTTTTATAGTCTTAAAAATTTCCACACAGAGTTAAGATTATACAAGTTTCATTTCACTGTGGGTTTTCAAGTAATGAAGCCGAAAACAGATCACTATAAATCTAAAAGACAACATGAACTGTGAAATTTGAATGAATGAAACATCTAACAGTGCCTTGTCTTTAGTTCCCCACTTGTTTCTTCTGAGTTATTCTGATTAAACTAGAAGTTGAGTCACTTTAAGATTCTATATACAAGTTCCATATTACAGCTGCTACATATCCAGCAGAGGGAGCACAAGCGTTTTGCTTTGCTTTCAAGTCACTGAAATATTTTGAAAACCAAGTGATATACATTTATACACAGACCTCAATTCCAAATAGATTCTGATGTTTCATATAGAATGTTAGACATCAACCTAAACCTCCAGTATTTCTTTAGAGACCTCTGATGAAAGGCCTCCCATTCCCTCTTTACATTTTCAGACATTGGCTTCTCAACCTTCCCTGCTAAAAAAAGCTTTACCTGCAACCTCAAAACACACCCCTCTCCCCCAATTTCTATTGGCAGGCACTTTACTTTAGAAGCTTAGAAAAACTACTAACTTCAGAATGGTTCCACTCAAAAACATTTTGAGGTGTCAAACAAGTAGTAAGGTGATTCCCTCATGCTACTAATGGGGAATTCTCCTGCCCAAAGCTGTTTGACTAACAACTAATTTTCTTTTAGTTAAAAGCACTTCAGTAAATCAGCTCCTATCTCCTTCGTTCTCTAGATGCTTGTCAGTCATGTTTTAAGTACCAGGGAAATCTTGCATGAGAAGTCTAGAAACACAGAATCCACCGCATGAGACCCATCCAAACTTCGGCAGGGTATATTTAAGGGACACAAATATTGTAATCTTCTACTGTGGTTATCCTCACTTTCAACTGAACAGGAATTCTCTGCTTATCCCACAAACATCCAAACTAAATAAACTCTATTAAAATGCAATACTCAGGTTTAGATACACCAACACCACTGTGTATAATCAGAGCAAAAGCTACAACGGTGTGGTACAAAAGTATTATTCAGCATGTGCTTTTAACTGTCACATTACTGATGAGCAGTGAGGCTATGGATTATGACATTACCTCTGCTATCATCTACCACTTCCGTTCTATGCTTTTATCAGGTGTATGCCACAGAACATTTACATTTCAAAAGCCACAAAGCTGCATGCTTTATTATCTGTAAGTCCAGTTATACAGATAGCCAGAAAAACAGGTTAAGAGAATGGGAATATAGCACATCTAGAATAGCACTGTAGAAAGTCTCCAAAAGAGAAAGTATGTCTACATTGCAGGACTCTTTAGCATTTAAGTAGTTTAGCCCTTCTCTTCTCCCCCGGTGCCATCTACCATGAGACTTTAAGCTCATGGTTTTGCTCTCTAAATTTATATTCACCTACATGATTTGAAGGGGACATTCAAATAAAGCTTTCGTTCCAACTTTTCCAGTTCTCTCTGAGGTGAGAGCTAACGCACAAACAGCTGAGCTCACGTTCATCCAGCCCTCTACTTCTACCTGACTGATAAGACTCACACAACTGTTCAGTCTCCCAAGCCCCTGGGCACCAGCCTGTTTAAAGCCTTTCTCTCTGCACTCTCAAGAAAAGAGCACAGCAATATTCATCAGTGTCAAATCTATAGTTAAGAACCAGATGACATGGAGAGAATCTTTTCACCTGTATGTGTCTGGACTAAGAATAATGCTGCAAAGAGCCTAGAAGCAACATGCTGGCCTGCTCACACCACAGTACCAACCAGTTCAGCCCCACCACTCTTCAGAGCCTTATAACCTTTCAGCCAATGCCACACAGTGAAGGAGAGTTGAGTACAATTCTGTAGAACGAGTACAATCACCTGACACATCAGGTGTCATCTTAAGATCTGATTACACACAGACACACACTCCAGAAAACAAGATACATAGTATCATCTTCTTCCCCATCTTTCACCTTTCATCTCAGCAAACTATATGGCTATGTATTTTGGCACATTTGTTAGACAAAAAAACATCGGAGTTTTGGGCTTTCTAGGGTCCATGCAGTTGTAAAATTTACACAGCGATCAGGAGTTGAGAAGTAGTAAGTTTTGCAAGCTGGGGAGTTCTTGAATAATTTGACATTAATCTGAAATAAGATCTTATTTCAGAGTGAACAAGTGATACTCCTTTAACTACTTGTGTATTACAGATGTAATATTTCGGAGCTTACATATTCTAATTACATGTAAAAGGTTGCAAGAGAAAATAGAGTAATGACTTAACGTTATTACAGTGAAATCATGAAAGGAATTGTGAAAGAATTGAAAAGAAAAATTGACCAAGCATTGATCACTTAAAAACACCACAAAAATACTGGGGAGAGGGGGGCATGTGGAAGGAGTGGCTGTTGTGATCTAAGTATGTTCCTGAGGATTAGGAAGCTTAATTTATTGCTGGCCAAATTAAATACCTCTATCATACTGAAGTTGACAGGGACTTCTGGATGAATGGCAATTTAGAAAAAAGTAATCCTTAAACTATGAGAATCTTAAGATTCAGATGCCCATTATAAAGACTATCTTGGACGGAAGTTGCTTGAGTAAGTTAAAGAATATAATGTGTTCTATGAACCATGCCTTTTGGTAGAAGTGAAATCTGTTCAGTTTGTACTCCTAAGAATCCGATTAAAAACAAGCAGAACCACTGAGAATTCCCTAACTTTGTGTTTATTACTCAAGCTCACATAGCAGTATGCTGCCAGCTTTAAGAGACATTCATAGCACGTGCATGCTTATACAAACACACACCTCCTAAGTAGGAAGGATTTAGCATTTACCATACTACAAAGTACCGACAAAAGTTACTGAGCTGCCTCAAACTATTAACAGGTCAGATTCTGTGTCCCTCTAAAAGGTTTTCTAGGCAAATCTGTACTACAGCACAATTCCACAACTTATTGGTCAGATAGTGAACAATACTGTAATGATATTAGTAATCTAAGCTGAGCAACGGGATACTTAGTGACACTGTCACATCATAAGCACAGATCAACAACCAACTACTGAATCCAGTACTCAGTCAGCACTTCAAATATTTGAGGTGCTTCTGCAAGATTCCTCCTTCACCAGGACAAGGGAACTAATAACACTATTTGTAAGTTAAGGGCAAAGGGTACATAAAGTGAGACTCAAACAGTTATTTATCATTTCTCGTCTAAGAGCAACCTTTCCAACAACTTAAAAGGTCTACTCTAAGTACCATTGCTACCAGTGTGGTTGGGGATGATGGGCAGGGGGGAAGGCAAGAGAGACCTATCTTCCTCCAGCCTTGCTTTGAGAAACTATTGAGTTACTTTTGCTGAGTTAACTTGTTTACAAATATACAACAGGACATCAGTTCTCTTGGCTTAAAAATCTGCCAGGTTTCCAAAACTAAAGGTGTTAAGTTTACCTAGAGTTTTCCTGTAAGACTGCTACAGAGGCTAGCAAGCCAGACAAATAATTTTCAACATTCAGAATTATGGTCTGCTATCATATGGGCAACATCAGGCAAACAGCAGCTACAGAGTTAGTTCACAAATTTTTCATGCTGTATTAAAACAAGCTTTCTGAAAAAACTTGTTACAAACAGCATAGCCCATTTAGTCAAATATGATTATATTAAAAGAGGAAGGTGCTTAGTGAGTATACCTGCAGTTAGTAGCTGTTCTAGAAGCCGCTAAAATAAACATACCTGGTTGTGTTCAACACCTCTTCTCTGTTTGAGTCCTACTGGAGCCTTTGTCTTGGCTTTTAGCGGTTCTCTCTTCTCAAGCCTCAGTTCAGTCTTCGGATCTGGGAACAAAACTACCATTATTCGGACAGCTGAAAATACCAAAATAACCCCAGGAAGAAAACCTGCTTGCCCTTTTATCCCAAGCTTTCATGTAATTCATTTTAATATAACTGTTTTCTACAATACTACTGGTGGTTGCATTAATGTTAACCAACCTGTACTTTAATAGAATTCATTTTAAGAGCCAATATTACTTTGTTATAAATAAATGTTTCTTTAAAAAAAATGTGAAATACAGGTGTAAATGTGAAATACATTTCAGTTTTGTCCAAAAAACAAAACCCCCCCATACATTTCTGATAAGCTTTGACCAACCCAGCTGTTACATTTAGAAATTGTTATCAAGTTGTAATTAGTTTAACCAAAGAGCCATTATATTATTTAATTGTGGTAATGGACTGAAAGCTTCCAACATCACACATCTAGGCTTTCAGTTTCATTTCTTTCTAACATAGGTACTTACACGTAAAACTCCTTTTTAATTCAAACGAAGAGCAAGTGGACAGCAGTCATATTACCAGTAAGAAGATGCGTTATTTCCACCACCCCCTTCTAAAACTCTAATAGCATTACACCAAGAGATTTAAACTTTAGTTATTAAGGTCTCTTAGCTTCTTAAACATTATTATATAGAACCTGTTCTTGTTTTTTCCTTCAGTATTTGAACAGTTGGATAATTAGCTGAAGCATGTTTAAATAGGAGATAGCTGAGAGTTACCCATGGGCTCTCAGCTGTCCTAAAAATCTCTCCCTCTACTCCCCACTTTTCAGTATTCCTAGTTAGAAATTGCAAAAAATTCAAGTTTCAAAACCAAGCCCTAATATGTAAGGGAGATCTATCAAATACTCAAGTTTCTATCTGTATTTCAGCTTTTTCTGTCCTATCTCGAGGGTAGTTCCTGACAAAAAACCCAAGATACTCCCCTTTAAGCATTCCATCCAAGTGCATCTTTGAAGTATACATTGTTTCTACCTTTTGTAAGATGCATCATGGTGTGTTTTCAGGCTTCTTCCCCACCTCAAATCCACATCCCCTCCTTCCTTTCTGGATATAAACTCAGTATTCAAATGCCAAAAGATGGAAAAAAAATCCTAAACCAAACCAAACAACCCACTCCAAACTAAGTCCAAAAGGAACATGCATAAAAGGGATTAAGTCATGCATAAAAAGAAATATTAAGTGACACTAAAAATGTATAAAAGTGTAATAAACTTCTTTATTCCAGGATAGTATATGAATAACTACTGTAGACATCAGACAAAATTCACTAAAAGACAAAGTGCAAAGAACATTGAAACACTTGTAGATTGGAGAACTGTCATATCTATTCAGATTTACATGCCCAATTCTATGGGGAAAAACAGTCAAAATATGGGAACTTTTTACTACTAAAGTGTTTCCTTTCACAGAAAAGGTTCCTGCTGGATCACCATGCCAATACTCTGAAGTGAAGCGTATGAACATGTGGTCTACAGTAATATTTTCTGAAAGTCTCAACAGTAAATTGTGTCCTCTTTAGATTTCAGAATTCCTTCTACTGCAGCTACTACTGATATACAACTTGAATAGTTCACATTCAAGTTCCACTCCAGTCTTACCTTCGTCATTGTCACTGTACTGGTCAGAATCGTTATTTCCATTCTGTCTGGCGTTCTCAGAAGATGAGGTGATTGTTGGGAGAGGCACAGCGGACTTCTGCTCTGGGCCATGCTCCATCAGTTTCAACAGCTTCTTCTCATAAAGTTTCCTAGTAGTAGCTGCAAAAAGGAAGGATACACACTAAAGATGCACACTAAAGCCATCCTTCCTGACTTAACTGCTAGATCTTTGCTCTTTTTTTCTTTGGAAATCTCCAAGAGCCACCACCTATGCTATGTTTCCAGGCAGATTCCACTGCTATTCTCTTACTCCTTTATCCTGGAATTACCTTCCCCGTCCCCCCCAATCCCCCTTAATTTGACCTTTGCCATGTTAGCAAATTCAGTCCAACAAGCAGAGCTGGTGCAAGTGAGCAGCAAGAACAGAACTTTGTTTGCAGCAACTAGCTGTTACATTGCTTCACTCAATCTAATGGGACACCTGTTTAAGACTAGAAGGTGTGAAGTCTAGCACATAATTCCATGTCAGGACTACTCTGGCAAAAATTTGTAGAAGTCACTAATGTCTGAATTGTTAGCTACAAAGTCATCTAACCTTATTTGAAATCTTCCCCTCCCCCCCCAAAAAACCCAACCAAACAAACAACAAAAAAACCCTTCCTTTAAAAGGAGTGGCAGTCTCTCGCAGAAAAGACTCCATACCCTGTAAGAACTAGGTCTTTTACTTATCCCCAAATTTGAGCATCTTTCCAGTGAACTGTACGGGTGTTTGAAATTTTCAGAAAACTTATTCAAATGCTACCCAAGAGAACCTGGCTGAATGGGAAGGCATACAGAAACAGCTAACAGGAAATATTATGCCTAAGTCTGACTCTAGATAGTCTATCACAGGACTCCAAACTCCACCACCAGCATTTTCATTCACTCCGGATTTGGAGTACACTCCACAGAAGGTTCGGCATGCTACAGGAAACCATCATCTGCTGAAGAGCTGCGAAAGCAAAGTATCTTGCCATCAGGCTACTGCACAATCTGAAAGGTGAAGAGCTCTGATCCCACATCACAGGAGAGTGCCTAAGGCAAGAGGCTAAGCTGGGGACAGGGCTTCTCCCTAGCCCACCTGCTAGAGTTGGCTGGTCAGTAAGATGGAGCACAAAATTCAAGAGGCCAGAAAGAATAAGTAAAGGAAAACATTACTGCACAGTGCAGTGAGTAAGGAATGCTCCAGGAAAGTTCCCAATCTATTCTCAATGCTATTAAGTTATTAGATAAGATGTATTTTCTACTTACATCTCAAACTCTGTATCACTCTGTATCACAAGGCCATATTACCACAGCACTGAACTGCAACAGTTATACAGCTTCAGAGCAGAAACTGGAACATATCCAGCTGGCCCAGAACACAAGAGGAACAAACTGTGCACTTGTCTACACAGCAATGCTTCAAGTCTTTTCAGTGTAAATAGTCCAATGAAAAAATTGTAAGTGGGAAATAAAATTGTAATGGTATTGGTACTAAACTTAATAAGCAGCCATATCAGAGAAGCTCAGAGTACTCGGAGCTGAAGTCTAGAAATATATAAGCATATATACACACACACACACAATATATATATACACACAATATATTGAAGTGATGAATATTTGCTAGTTCAGTTGACCTACCTACAATTGGGCCAGGATTCATCCCATATTTTGCAAGTTGCTCTTGAAGATCTTCATTACTGAGCTCTGTTACATCTAGGTTATCCTTCTCCTCTGGCCTGGGTTTGTCAGTTTTCTTTGTGGCTTTCTGTGTGGGAGGGAGGAGAAAAAACAAAACAAAACAAAACAAAATACAAGACTGTTTCTAGTTAATACAGAACTTACACGTCTCTTCTGAGGTCACAGGAAGGAATGAAAGTCCTAACCATAGAAGAATAACAGAAGAAAAATGACATTCCCCCCCTGCTGCACCACAGTAAAGCCTAGGTGAAACAATGTAAATATTTACATCTAATAAGCAAATGTGCACAAGTTTCATACTTATAAAAGGAAACACCTATTCCAAGCCTCCTCTATAGTAAAAGTCTCACCAATTGTTCTGATCCTGTTTTTGAAGTTAAACTTCAAGCATGCAACATGAGGGGATTTCTTTCATATGACTGGCGAGATAAGGTTTTAGAAGTTTCTCTAGAAATTTTCTGAGAACTACACCTGAAGTCCAAACAAAGCATCATGCCTGTACTCTGAGCCAGTAATGGCAAATCCCTTGCCACAACTGCCAAGTTTGACACCAGTAGATTTGGACTGACACCAGTTAAATACATTTTTTTCAAACACCAGGAAGGTTTACCATTGCTACTCTGAACCATAAAATACGTTCCATTTGCATTTCTTCTTCTACCTAATAGGTCAGCACTTCTTCCTCCAACTTTATTTAACAGTATCCACATCCTCCTGGAGTTCCCACTATTCCCTCTCTTACCCTAGTGTTCTCTGCAAGATTATATGAAATTATGAATGGGGTGCAGGAAAGGCAAAACCAAAACCATCCTCAAATATTCACAATCCTGCCTGCCTGCTTAAGCCACTGCTACTGTAGCTCTACAAATCCTAAACCCCACTGGCAACACTACTAGAACAGTTGGCAACACACCACCACCATCTACAGATTGTCATCAGCATGGTCTGCCAAGATGCTATTCCTGAATTAGCAGTTTCCGCTATATCCAAACAGAGTGATCATAACATTTGTTCAGCTTGGGAAGCCTTTGTTACTACAATAGACATTTCCAAGCTCCAAGGTCTGCAAGAGAATGAGGAGGAAAGACAGAAGAAATATGCTTAGAGAACTGCTTGTTCACAGCTAAGAACAATCTTGATACAGATACGACTTATTTCAAAGCAGTATCTCACAGTCGTAGGATATAAACAGATACAAGGTATACACCTAATTACACCTCAGCTTGGTTACCCAGAAGAGCTGGTAGGGTCTTCTGCTACTCACTGAAGATATGCATAGAAGTTTCAAATACAGATACCTTATGAAAGTCCCTAACTACAAACACTTTTTTCTGGTTCTGTTTAGCACTAAAAGACTATCAGAAGACTGACTGATGCGAGTCAACAGTAGCTAGCCACAGTGACAGATCCATATTTAACCAACATGCAAGCTTGGTCTTGCCTTGAATGTCTTGATATTTTAAAGCTAAACAAGGATCTCTCAAATAAAACTGACTATTATATAGTTCAAATAAAATAGATTTTCTTGAACTCTTGGACTGAGAAAACCCCAGCATCATGGACTTAAAGAAAATTAGCTGTTGAAAAGCAACAGAATCTCCAAGAGTTCATGCTACTTGTTAAAATTAAGAAATGGACTCCAAGCAGTCCAAAGAAAGGATATGATCACTGAAGTGTCTTATTTACACCTCACCTAATCAATCATTCTATTGCTTTATCATGAGAATCTAATTAGTTTTTGAAACAACTGAAACCAAGTATCTAGTACATAAAAAACAACCAACCTGTAGCTATATAAAAGACTTCTACACCGTGTTTACTTTTGAATCTGTTGGTCATACTTGGCTTTAGATACCCACATTAACATTAACAAACCTTTCACATTCCGTGCATTTTTCTGGACTACTAAACTGTTCAAACAGTGGAAAAAAATTCTAAAACATATGCTAGGTTTTCTTGTTTGGATGTGCTCAGGCCATTGACAGCTCCACAGTGTTGTATATATCACCAACCAGATTAACTAAGAAGATACTTCCATATTTCAGAAGAAAACAACTTGCAGGGTGCAGGAAATCAACATTCCAATGACACTTAAGTAACTGGAAACCTGATTTAATACACTGTTGCACTGGTATCACTTACAGACCACAGAAGAGGCTATATTCTAGCAGTGTTCACCAGAAAAACTACTCAGCATTCTACTGGATGTTTTACAGGAATCTTACTAACACCTCATACCTATTTTTTCTTCCAAGTACTGTTTCACTTTTCCCTACAGTATTACCAGAAAAAGAGATCATGAGAACAGTCAGTTTCAGCAGAGTAAGAGGGAAGAGGAAGGATGAAAAGTTGAATATAATCCATGTTCTTCAATAATATAGTCAGATGCATTGATTAGCTAGTGTTCTGTGAGACCTTCAACTTCTACTTTTGAATACCTGTTCTCCTTAAAGTTGAAGCAAATGACTTCATCTGTACAAGCAGTAAGCGACTATTTAAAGCACTCACTGGAGCACAGGATCAGTCTCTAGTAGCATAAGGAAAGAAGAAATTCATACCTTGGTTGTGGTATGACAGCATTAAACTCTGCAACAACACTAGTTTAAAGAGTTCCTACTATTATGCTATAAAGCACAATCACACTTTCTGTGCGTCATCACAGCTTATCCGTGGGACTACACTGTGAACCACACTGAAGATCTGGCTTTAAAATTAATCTTTGCAAATTAAGACAAAAAAAAGTTTCCTGGTCTAGTCACAATGCAGAACAAGGAACACTTCTGTCAGTGCAACTAAAGCTGTCTTATTGCAGTGCAGAGGCGAAGCGTTTAAAATTGTATTGAATGCTAGGATTTGCCACGTGAAGTGGTGTATTTGATCACTTTGCCTATACAGTAATCTCAAATATTCTTGCAACACTATCCCCAGACCAATAAATCCCTATCTGATTATCTTGCAATCCCAACCAGAGCTAGCAGCATGAATATATATATATATATTATATATATATATGTTTTCATATTTCCATAGTCATTGCCATTTGCTAGAAAACAGATGAAAGAGGATCTGTATACTTAACACTTGAGAGAGATTTGTTCATACCATATAGGTAGCAATTTCGCATCGACATCTGTCAGGCTCAGTTTCAGATAACTAGGACCCAATCTTTCAAGCAAGTATTGAACTGAATTATAAGCACGGGCCTCCCACGCAGCATTCTCAGTTCTGCAGCAATAGAAAAACCAAGCGGACAGGAGAAGTTCTCTTCAGACATGGAACACCGACATTGCTCCATAGCGAAAAAAGCTTTCACCTCTCACTAACAGAAAAGGAGGAGAAAATGCAAGTCATGAGAACGCAGACCTGGAAGCTATCCTTCACCTCATCACTGATCTTCCTGCTGAATAGGAATCCAAAATCCACAGACCAGGTTATCAGAGACTTTCTGCTGCTATGTTTACTAGTTCAACACTACTCCAAACACAAATAGAACTGAAGTAACATCTTGAAGAAGCCATTAAGTAATACAACTGACAACTACAGAAAATCATACAAAAGAAGCATTTTCAAAACCCAACAGTTAAACAGCACCTAAACCAGGATACTTGAGGGCTTTAATCCTAAACAGGTGCAGCTTCATCACTAGCAGCAGATAGTAAAGAAGCCCTGAGCCTATTTCTCTGAATGAGGTTAAGACAGGCTAAGAAAGCCCAAATTATGTCAACAGAAGGCACTTCAGTTCTCCAGTTTGTACAATGTCAACAAATATCTGTATTTCTATGAAGGCAGGGGAAGAGATAAGGAACTGCATGTGCCAAGTATTAATAATAGACTTATACTTTGAAATATAGGGGTCTGCATTCCCCCTATATTTTTTACTCTCTCATACACAAACATTTCTGCAGGAGAATAATCTTTTACCAAGTCTACTGAACTTTTTGACCTCAAATGCTTAGAAAAAAAAAACCTTACCAAAAGCTGCATGACAGACAAAAACAATGGAAAGAAAATTATGCACTGATAATTCAGAGATGCTAATGCACTGAGCTTTGAGAATTTTACCTTCCAACCTCAGTTACCAAGTGCCAGACTTATAATTTCCATTTCCCCCTCCATCCCCAATTCTGTTTTATCCAGTGAAGGGAATGTATCTGCTCTGGAAACAGATGAATGCTGCATAGGTGAAGAGTTGTTTCCAGAGAATTTGGTGAAACAGTGAAAATTCAGAACGAAAAGCAAAACAAGAAATCAAACTAACAGATGGTCCTGTGGTTCAATCAACGAAATGCTGACATGGAGATCTGGCTTGTGTATGTGTCCTGGCTGAACAGCTGACATGCAGCGCTAGACTAAATTACTTCAACAGGACATTTGGGTCTACTTTATTAGAATATGACTGCTATTATACCAGTACATTAATGAGGAGCATTTTAAGTTCAAGAGTCTAGAACTGCAGAAAGTCTGACATTGCAGTGAGAAGTTCTGCCACACAAAAACTATCCTGCAATTGGAATTATTCTGTCACCTCACCCCTACTGACCACAGCTGACAATGCTGTTAAACACTCAAACAGCAGATGATCACCATTTAAAAGCCCACAAAGGTGTTAATTTATGTTCCACATTGTGTTTGAACAGTTGACCATAATTAAGAGACACAACCACACAGCCCATATTGAATAGATTCTCTTCCTTCCTTGGGTAACACACACATTTTACATTCTCTCACCTATCTCTGCATTCAGTTTCACCTTCTGCACACTCAATCTTCATAAGCTTCCAGTTTTACTATTACCTTCCCTCCTCCAACAGGGAAGATTCAGACTATACAGTTACAGTAGCTACAGATATCACTACTATCACAGTACTCTGACCACGAAGAACTGAGGCTAGCTTTTCATTTACTTTGCCATTTGATTTTAAAAAGCCATCTTTAGTTGGTAAGTCTCTTCTGGAAAGTTTCAAATAGGCCTTTCAATTCCAGGTGTCCTCATTACACTTTCATGAAGAGAAATGAGAAGGAGACATCTGACAGATCCTTTCCAAATCACAACTCTAAAGGTCCAAAATATCACTCAGTTTTTCAGGAAAGATTCTTCCAGAAGTACATGAAAAGTACTGATAAGCTAGGTCATATGAAGCTAAGCATTTTGAGCTCTGCTTGGCAACAGTGTGAAGATAATGACATTTTTGGTGTCTGCTTTAAAACAATGCTGTTAAAGAGGCAAAAGTGCCCTTTGATAGTTAGTTTTCCTTTGAGCTATTTGTCCTGAGCTGGAAAAGCTGGCACTCCAGACAGTATTATCAGGGCAAGGCCCAAGCAAGCAGAATTTGAAAAGGCTTTCCCTCTCCTAGTAAAGGTTATAGCCACAGTGAGAGTCTTTTTTTGTAACTGAGACTACTAATATCACATTTAAGCATTTCAGCACCTAGGAAAGTGTCCACATTTAAAAGGATACTTTCAAATACTTCACAAGAAAGCTCTCTTAAAAATATATTCAGAATAATGTTTAATTTTACTTTAAGTTAGGGAATTTTACATATTTTTGACAGCATTTGAAGTCAAGTCATCTTGTGCTGATCAGTCTGCACCTTATGTAAAAGGACGGCTTTTATTATTCTTGTTATATCACACTACAAAACAAAGATTGAGTTTCAGAGGGGGTAGATAGGATACTACTACATTCAAGAGTTTACTTTTGAACTTCAGGTGCCAAAAAAATGCTGACCACTAAAGAGGTTGCCATCCCAAAGCATGATGCTTTCAGGGCCCAAAACCAGCATTGCAACAGGAACAAAACCCCTTTAAGGTCTGGTCTGCTCATAAACGCATGTTAATCATCTGTACATTCATCGCTGTATCAGAACAAAAACAGAGGTCAAAGTAAGCCCAAATGGATAAAAATTAAACATGAATAGCATCACTATGGAAGCATGACACTTGCTGTCATCCCACAATACATCAACTTTACATCACTAGCATACTGATGTTTTTATTTGTCTTGAGAATGATAGGTTGGATGTAGTATTGACAGAACTGTGCTGGAACAGTGAAGTACTTAAAAGACCCACCCATTTGTGATGAAAGAAGGAAAATTAAGGAGACTTTTTTTGGCCTCATTGCTGCACAGATCTTTCATCTGTAGAAAATGTGCATGAATAAGTGCATTATTAAATGCTCAGAACTGAAAGAAAAAGAACCTTAATTTTAAACTGTCTACACTGTCATTTTAATGACTGCAACAGTGCCAAAATAGCAACTTTTAGCATCAAGAGACTCAGTTTAGCCATAGTCTCCTTTCAGCGACTGCAACATGGACATATTCAGAGTAGTCCCTTGAACTTGTTTCTCATGTCTATTGTAAGAGAGGAAAAAAAACCCCACCCTTTTCTTCCTTCAGCGTGCACAAGTCAGCCGACAGATCAAGTAACGTACTGATTCAAACGTTAACACAAGCACCCGCTGCTCCCCTCGGAGCGGGGCCGCAGCAGCCGCGGCGGCGCCCCCTAGCGGCCGCCGCGGCCACACGCGACCCGCCGGCGGCGGCGCCGCAGCGCGGCCCTTCCCCCGCACGTCGCTCCTCCTCGGGCCGCCAGCAGGGCCGTAACCCCCCCTCTCCCACGCTGGTCTAAACTCAGACCGCCGTTACCGCAGGTGCAGCCCGTGCAACTTCAACAGGTTGCGTGCTCAGAAAGCATCACATGGGTCTGCATTCACCGAAGGGAAAAAAAGTGAGTGGGCCCAGTGGGGTGGGGTGGAGGCACAGTGACCAGCAAGTTCCTCCAGGTTTTAAGTCTGAACCATCCTTATTCAGGCCAATATAGAATCTTGATTATACTCAATTTTCTGGGTTAAAAAACCATATTAAACAATGTATTTCATGCCTCTTTGATAGCTTATTCCCATAAAGCAGGAACAAGTTGATTTGTGACTATGATCCCAACCCTTTCAGAGAACTCAAGTAACAGACATCATTGCTCACTCAAGAGAATTGAGACTTCAGGAGCAAGACTCATGGACACAGAAAAAGGCAAGTACTCACAACTACTGGGATGGCATTACTAAGGAGTAAGCAAAAAGTTCAGAAGAAAGATTAGGTCTCTCTTGTGTTTGCTCTCCTGTCACAGGAGAGCAAACAGTCTAGTCATCTCTTTGCTCCAAGAGCAAATCTGGCCCTTTTCTACCTCTCCCTCTATGCATCAGGCACCAATCCAAAATAATGGGGGATGAACCTTCTGTCCTGAGATTTTTTGTTTTATTTAAATGAGTGCACAAAATTAAGCTATGTCCAAAGGAATACCAAAAATTAGCAATCACAGAAAGCACAGTGGCCCAGAACCCTCTGAAATGGAAAACTACACAAGTGCTCTTTCAAATGCTTTTACAAGTTACTACTAGCCTTGATTGAGTCATCTTGATTGAAGAGACTCTTGCAATTTTCAAATTAAACAGCATCCAAATTTAAGAGTGATATGGGAACCACAGAACAGAGCAGACCAATTAAAAAAAAAATCCCCCAGAAGATTTTTGTAATTTGTTTCTAGAACACCAAAATACTTGATTGTATTAAATAGTCGATTGCCTAAAAATTTTAAACAGCTGGTTGCACTTTCCTCTCAATATACACAAGTCACATAACTGAAAAATGATAGTACTATGTAACATACATAAAAACGAAGCTAATAAAGCACTGCAATTTTGTTACTCATATCTTAGCCTAACAACAATAAAAAGCTATGTTACTATATCTATGCAAGTTACAAAGCAGTTGTATTTCTGTATGTACCCACTGCAGACTGTTTTCTGGTCTTAAAAAAAAAGAAAAAAAATTACACAGAGGAGTATAAGTCCCAGTTTCCTTTTCCCTATATTCCTAGTTTCCTCTCTCAGAGAGGTTTAGATGGGGACAGGAGGGAAAGCAATCAATTATACCAACATCCTTTGTTTTGCCTCCATACCAGAATCCCACTCCTCTGCAGGTCAGACCTTCTCCACTCTTCTACCTTACAAACATTTTGGGGACATATCATTCTGGAGGCCTGTACATTATTCTATTGGAAGGACAGCAAATCAAAGCAGTACTGTTATGCCAGAAGGCATTAACAGGTACAACAGCTAATCAAGCTACAAGCAGGTTCAGAACTGCCTAAGCTGCACTATACATACAACTGAGCTACCGGGGGGGGGGGGCAAGAGAAGCCAAACCCACCAAATTCCAATTGTTGCCACTACAATATTCTCTAAAGTTCTGTATCAAGGTGCACTGCTCAGAAATTAATACATGAGACTAGCACAACTAGCACAGAGCCTTGCAGACATTATTAACAAAAGTGCAAGAGTACCACCCATTCTGTAAACAATAAAAAAGTCACCCATAATTGTTTAAGTTAAAGCATTGGGGAAAGGAGAGAAAAATCAAGTCTAGGGACTTCAGAAGGTGACCTTCCTTCTCTTACAAGCTCAATTCAAGTTCGTTCCCTTTTACTTGAAAGCACCTTAAAATGCTACAGGCAGACCATTGAGTTAGAGAAGTGTCTAGTCCACAGTAAATTTTTTCCAGTGAACACCAATTAAGTATTTGAATTAGGCACACATTAAAAAGTAATTTAGCTAAAAACCTCTTCCTCTTTCAGTTACAATTTCCAGTTTCTTAATTTAAGAACTGTCAGTTGTTCAGGTTTTAATATGCTGTAAATATGAAAAACCTTCAAAAAAGTCTGGTCCTCTGCACCCTCCTTACAGATAAGCTTTGCACCCTCCTTACAGATAAGCTTTGCAAGATAAATTTTTCAGGAACAAGGTTTTTTTATATGAATTAAACTCTCGTAGCTGGCAATCACTGTACAAACCTTTACATGAGATGAGACAGTGTGTTCAGCTTTAGATTATGAAAAGATTACTTTTTTAATATATGTAAGTTTACAGTGCACTTACTAAAATAAAATTTAAAAAAATCATATTACCCCATATAAAAAAGTATAAGTGTCATGAGCTACCGCTTTTTTCTTGTGCATGTGCTAGTAGAAAGTCTAGGAGAGCAAGTAACAGTCCACCAGCTGAAGCCTTGCAGCAGAGGCATTTTGCTATAAAACACGTGCTTAGAGCTATGAGAACGCCAACTATATTAAGCAGACACTCTTTACACTAAAACAGTCCACTTCATTAAACAACACAAGCCTGCTGTTCCTCCAAAGTTTCATTCTCTCATCCGAGAGGAGATATTTACACAGACCAGGATCGTTTCAGTGCAACTGAGCCAGTTTATGGGAGGCTTCTGCCTAATGTTAGCGAGACGAAGCCTCGTGCGCGGTTTCTCTTGCTTTGTTTCTCCAACACCTCTCCACAAGTATTTTAGCAACAAGACCCCCAGTCAAAACGAAGTCGGGACGCCCTAAATTTACCGCCCGGCGACCTTACGCCCCGCACCCCAGGCGCCCGCGGCCTGTCCCTCCGCGGCCGCAGGGGCCCCGCGGCCGCCACGGAGGCGCAGCTGACGAGGGGCGCACACGCGGGACACGACCCGGGGGAGAAGCCGGCAGGCTGCCGGTCGGAGGCGCCGCGGCCCCCGCGGGAGGGTGAGCGGGCAGCCCGGGCGCCGCGCGGCGGCCCCCGAGCCCCGACGGGGGCGGGCGGCCCCATTCGGGCGGGAAACCGGGCTGGGCCGCCGCGAAGCCAAGCGAGCGCGGGAGCGGGACGGCCGCGCTTACCCGGCCGGCGGCGGCGGCGCCGCGGTTCCTGGCGCCCACGGGCGTGGGCTCCCGCTCCTCGTCGCTGGAGAAGTCGGGCTGCGCGGCGGCGGGCGGGTTGCGGGCGGTGAGGTGCTGCAGGTAGAGCTGCACGTAGACGTCCTTGCGCTGCTCGCCGCCCGGCAGGCTCACATTGTTAGCGATCAGCTCGCTCTTCAGCTTCTCCTTGGTCAGCACCGACGGGTCCGCCAGGAACTCGGGCATCGCCGCCGGCTGCCGCCCGCCCGGGAGAGGCACCAACAAAGCGCGGACAGAGGGGGCGGGGAGGGGGAGGACTCGCCTGCCCCGCGCCAGCGACCTAGCTCCGCTGCGGGCGGGCGCGCACCGAGCGCTTCTCCCAGACGGCAACAAGGCGCGCCCGGATTGGCGAGGAGGGGAAGGAAGCAGCCCCGCTATTGGCTGCCGGGCGGAAAGGGGCAGCGGCGCGCGGGTTCCCCCGACGTTAGTGCTTTGCGCGAGCAATGGTAACGCAGTTTAAATTCGGCTCAGGCGGGAGAGGCGCGCGAGGCGGCGCTGCCGGGGGGGGGGAAGGGGGCGCTGCCCGCTGCTGCTCCGTCCCCCTTTCGTCCCCCCTTCCCGCCCCGCTGCCTCGCTCCCTCCAGGCTCCCTTATAGCGAGGGTCCCTCACGTGGCCGCGGGGGACCGGCAGGGTGTTTTCCCTTGCCGGGAGAGGGTGAGCGCACCCCGCTGGGGTGGTGCCTTGGGCCCGGCGCCGCGGGGCAGGGCTGGCGCGGCGCTCATGACCTGCCGTTGCTGGGACCGTGCCGCTGGCTGCGTCACCGCCGCGGCTCCGCGGGCACCGGCTTCCCCGGCGCGATCGATTTGCAGAGCTTGTCGCATGCTTGTCTGCAGTTTGCTCAAGCGATTGCCTTGCAAATACGTTTAAAGCGTCTTCTCCCACAGTAACCGAACTTTGTTAGCGGTAACGAAGTGCTTAACTTCACCAGCCGGGAGGAGAAACCCAACCGGGAAAGCGCTAGCGAATCTCTTAGTGCAACCGCTGCACTTGTGATGAACGTTATGTTAAAAAAAATGCTGGAATCCCTTCTAGCGTATTGAAAAACGTGAAAGGCGTGTAGTCACTGTGTCGGGTTGACTTCAAAAATTGCACAATAGTCTCCCTACTGAGGAAGCGGTAGGACTGATCCGTAAGACTGCAAAGTCGTGAGGATAAGTGAGTTAAATCTTTCTGCATTTACGTAGTGCTTGCTGGGAGCGTACACTGCTATAAATCTTTAATAAATTGTATGGCGTGAAGTTTAAAATTTAGATCTGAATATACATTTTATGTTTGTGAGAAGTATTTTGCAGTATCACAGCTAAGAGGAATTGAAACGTGAATCTATTTTAATTTGTCCATAAAACATGGATGTGAAACCAGATGGGAAACCACTCCTTTATGTCCCTAAAAGAGAATGGTTTTAAATTGCCGTTGAGAAAAAGAACTTCCTCTGCTTTTGGTTTGTTCATTCATTGACAACAGCGGTTATCATTTGTGTTTAGCTAGCCATGGCTAGCGTCTTGGCTAGATGAAACTGCTGAGGGTCATTTTTGTGAAAGGGAATTTGCAGGAGAATCAGGGACCCACCCACAGAAAGTGGAAGACTTTGACTATTTTCAGTGGTTGAAAAATTACTGTAAGCTTGCCTAAAAATGTGAAATATGCTGAAAGTGAAATCCAAAAATACTTCCTATGTAGGACCCTCCCAAATGTCTGGAATTTTTTAGCTTTCCTGAGTGTGAGAAAGAGATTTTCAGTCACGCAGACTTCTTTGATATGAAAAGACTGAATGCCTTCTAAATTACCACAGGTTTTTAGCTTAGAGTTTTGCCAGCTTTACAATTCTTAACCTCTAATGCCACACGTAAAAATGAGACATGTTGTTTATGTTGCACTACACTATAAATTTTAATTTTCTGTCTGTGTGTTTAAAAATTATCCTGAGTTCAGTAGAGTTTTTGGATAACATTTAATCCATAACGAAATATACCTTTATAATTTGCATTCATGTTTAATCTTTGCCTAATAATACATGGTGAAATTGTGAAAACTGTAAATCCATTAATGACACAGACATTTAATGAAGTGCTACAGACCTGCTCTTACAGATAGCAAATTGAGAGGGAGAAATAACTATCACAAGAGCTCAAACATTCCAGAATTTGCACACAGCTAAGGTTCATTTAATTCTTTCATTTAATTCTGAAACATCACTAGGTTTTTAATTTAGGGAGAGTAGGTTCTCCCTCCAAAGATCAACTGACAAAAAATTAAGCCTAATTACTGGTAATTGTGGGTTGTTGCTTGAAGGGATGATCCTGCTTTCTATCCTGGCCCAGGTCATGCACTCCTGACACTTTCTTTTGCTGGATCCTGTAATTTTGCAGCCAGATCTGTGTGATGGACTGCTGGGCCTGTACAGTTGCAAGATTTGATGCAAATGGAAAGGGCAGGGATGGACAGGGCAGAGCAAGACTAACCATTTTGTGACAACCTGTGGTCACACTAGATTGGGTAGAATATGAAACCACACCGTGAAAACAGCGACTCTAACAGATCTTCTGTATGGCTTTAGATGAACTCCCTATTGCAAGCCAGAGGATATTATCTGGTGATAATCTGGAATGCTTAGAACAGCACACCTATTTTGACAGTGGTAAAGGGATGCAAGCAGATCGCCCCTACTTCTTACATCTGTCTCTTTCTCACTGCTAAAATGGGGGCATAAGACATTTCGTAGAGCAGGGAAACACGCAACAGACCATGCATCCAATCTAGTTTTCCTCACTTTTTCTGAAGTAGATCTCTCTATCTTAAAACATTTATGAAGAACCTGCATAGTTATTTTCAAGGGATACACAGACTGTTTTAATGAGATGTATTTATGTAGCTTAATTTTTGAGTTACCTCTTAACTGATGCAGATTTAGATTCAGGCTTTTCTAAATTATTTGATAGCAATTTACCCTTTAACACAGCTAGCCCCAAAAGGGAAAGAACCCAGGCTACTATAGGGAAAGAACAAGTCAGAAAGTAGTCAGGTAAGTGAGATGTTTTCAGACTGGCAAATTCACCATATGGTGCTGAGAAACTAAGCAACTGCAACATTTTTAGTGGTTGTCTTCAGAAACTTGGAAAGGACAGGGAACATTCTGAAAAAGGGTAAATAAAAAATGCTCATCTTTAAAACAGAGCTCATCTTTCATTCCTGGGAAAAAAATATTGCTAGAAATAATCAAAGAATTTGTAAGCATTTAGAAGATAAGATGATGATCAACAGTGTGCCCAGAAGAAATCATGTAAAGCCAATTTCCTTCTGTGATTAAGGGCCTTGTAGATTGTGAAGCAAGAACAGGAGTCATATATCCTGACTGTACCAATGTCTTTCAAATTATGTCACACAATATTCTCAAAAGCAAGTCAGGAGAACATGGAATAGATTAAATTGGTAGGTGGTAGGTACATAGTTTCTGCAGAAACTATCAATAGTTCACTAACAAACTGGAATAATATGGAGAGCAGGATTCCCCATAGGGATGTCTGGGGTCTCATTCTATTCTATACAGTATTTCCATTAAAAATCTGGGTGATGGAATAGAGTGCATACTTATTACATTTGCAGATACTATGAAGCTAGCAGGGACTGCAAGTATATTAGAGGACAGAATTCGAATTCAAATTAATTCTAACAAACTGGGAAGTGATCTGGAAAAAGCAGAATGAAATTAAGTAGGGTCAAGTGCAAAATACTGAAGCAGGAGTAATCAAGTGAACGAATATAAAATGGGGAACAGCTGGTGAGGTATCAGCCCTGCAGAGGAGGTGCTGGCTGCCATGGTGAATCACAAGCTGACCCTTAGTAATAATGTCATGATGTTATGAGAAAAAAATGTACTAACTATAGTCAGCAAGGAAATGAAGCAGTTCTCCTATTCTATTCAGAACTGGTAAAATCTGAGTCAGCTGAAATACTGGGTCCAGCTCTAGGCACTTAAAAATGCAACTCATTTGGAAAGACTCCAGAGGCAAGCAATACAAATAATCAGAGGCCTAGCAAACACAGTCTATTACGCTAGAACAGAAAGCCATGGATAGACATAATGAATTTCAAATATGTAAGAAGCAGCTATAAAGAGGAAGGGAATAAACTGTTCTCCATAGCCGCTGACCAAGCACAAGGAGTACTGGCCTTAAGTTGCAACAAAAGAGACATCAGGGTTGAACTACATATATTACCTTCCTAAGAGTAAGGATAGCAAAGCAATGGAATAGCACAGTTAAGGAGACACTTCTATATTTGAAGTGTTTTAAAGATATATGGAACAAGTATTATCCTGTAAAAAACAATGTCATTTATCTCCAAAAAATGTATTTTGATGATTCTGCTGGCTCTGTTTTCTAAGACTTCTATATTCTCTTCATTCTCTGCCATGTTTTACAACACTAATAAATGATTCTTATAAACTTAGAATGTTATCTGTGACATGTTTCTCTCTTTCCCTAAAATTCAGACCCTTGACAAACTTTTCCGTTTCCCTCTTAATGAAATGTCATTAAGCCTCAAAGTTTCCAGTCCACCTGAATCACTAAGGTACTGGTTCTTGAACTTGCTATCTTATATCTAGATCAATGTAATGTATTTTCTGTGGCCTTTGGGTTTCGGCACTTCAGTCTGTGGCTACTTTGAGAACATACTTCTATTCCATGGCTTGAAACCATGATCTTCTGAAATACTTTTTCTGGCACCCTCCTCTCCATTCCCACCAAATCAGGTTTTTGTTTGCCTTCAGGGTTTTTAAACACAAAGCCTTTCCTAGCTCTTGGTTTGTCCTGTTCTGCTTGCTTCCTCTGGCTTTACTTTCATCCTTTTCATGTGAACTTCTGTACTGAAAATAGGGTCTTCCTGACAAACTTTCTGCTTCTCTCCTATTTAAAATTTAAACCTGCCTACTCCTTTTGACTTTTTCTCATCACTTCCACATACTTGTAGAGTGTTTTTTGAGTTGTCTTTGTAAAATTAAAAGTGTAAGATCTTTGGCACATTTTTTAGCTTTTAAGTGGGATCTTAGAAAGTCTGATATACACAAACATTCTAAATAAAAAATGGCTTTTTTATCCAACAAGATCTTTATTATTATGCTGACATGATAATAATCATGCACCATGAGTCCAGTTTAGCTACATACTTAAACTTACTTTCAGCTGCAGCACCTGTGCTGCATTCCTTAAGGAACGGATGCATGTATTTAAATGGTTAATTATGAATGTTGCTGACTGTTTTGGTAAATCAAAATGTTGTTAGTGGTCTCTGAAATTCAAATTAGCTGCAAGCAAATTTTCTGAGTCATTCATGCATCCCAATCATGTTATGCTCCAGAACCTGAGAAACCTGAAAGGTTTATTAAAAAATAATAATAATATGCAAGTTTAAATAATTTCTTGTCTCTTTATTGCTTTGCTGTTAGGTTCAATTTTTATATCATGCCTGCTCTATAGGGACACTGAAATCTAGCAATAACAAGGACTGCACATATTCATTATTCTTTCTGTACAAGGAACAATTTTGGACCTTCCCACTTCTCAATATTTATTAAGAAATGAAAAGACAAATAATGTGAAATCCTGATGTTGACCTGAGCAGTGTATCATGAGCCAATATATTTGAGGACTCACTGATGAGTTTGTTATGTAAGTAGCAGATGTACTGCATACAGAAACAAATAATTAAATACATGTATTTTGAACAATGTTTATTTGTGGTTCAGCAAAACCTTTATGATACTGAAATGGCTCACACAGCATAGCATTTACACACATCACTTTCCATCAGATGCATTGCACAGAAAAAGTCTTAGGGTCCCCTGAACTTCTTTTAGGTTATTTTAGGAATTTCATGAACAGACTTTTGCAATTTAGGCCTTCAAAGTACTGAATAGAAAGCAGCTATGAATCATACAAGTTTATTCCCTTCATTTTTCCCTTTCTACCTAGGTGTTCTGCAATAAAGTCTTGAAAGATCTGACTTCAAGTACATATGAAAAGCTAAGTTAGCTAACTATGCAAATTGTAAAATGTGCCTCACTATTTTTAATGGACTAAATGAGATAATGAAAATGAATATTTAGACAATGGAACAAACATTTTTAATCTTGTCGCTTACTTATCTGTTGGATACTGTTTAGCCCTTGCAAAAGGGTACCCAGAAAAACAGGGTCTGCACTTTCCGAGATCCCAGTTCTTCCTGGGCTCTTTGAAAGCAGCCTGTTCAGGCCCGCAGGCCTCACCCTTCCAATTCAGGGCAGGTTGTTGTGCGCTACTGCGGTCATATCGGGGAAGGAAAGCAGTTCCTTTGTTTCCTTTCCCGCCCTTTATACTTTCTGGCTGAAACAGACCCACCATTCCCCCCAAATCCTTGCTGAAGGAATCCCCAAAGCCAGATGTTTTCCAAACACCTGTTTCTTGTGTTTGTTTCTCTCTTCAGGCTGCCTAGTCAGTACTGCTGGTACCCTTTCACCCATTCAGAGAGCCCCCATTTTATACTTCCGCTCTCCTTGTCGGACTCGAGCAAAATGATGAGCCCCTAAATGTGTTACCTGGTTAAAGCAATCAGGTTTCTCTTTAAAATTAAAAAAAAAAAAAAAAAAAAAAGACAGTTCACGTCTTGTTTCCTCCAAGATAATGGAGATTAAGGCGAAGGAGGAAGAAAAAAGAAAGGGAAACAAAAAGCAAGTGACCCCGACGTGATTCGAACACGCAGCCTTCTGATCTGGAGTCAGACGCGCTACCGTTGCGCCACGAGGTCCTGCTGAGCAGGCGCGCGCAGAGCCTTAGAACTCGCCCATCACGGACCGCCGGTGGGACATGGCCCGGGGGACCTCAGGGGCCGGCGCCGGTGAAGACCCCCTTCTCACTCCCCTATGGCGACCTCACAGATTACAACCGCAGGTACGTTAACGCCCCTCACAGCGCCCTCACAGCCACTCCCAGCCCCTAACAGCAAGGGCTTCTCGCTCCCTGGGTTGTGCCGCGCTCACCTGCCGCCATCCACAGGCTCGCGGGGTCCCGGCTCCCCCTCCACAGTCTTCGGGCCGGTTCTCGCCGCCCCGACCTCCTCCCTCCCGCCCCTCCGCCACATCCCCCCCACGGCCGTTAACCACTAACAGGGGGCGGCTGTTATCTGCATAAAATGGGTCCGGCGGAAGCAAAGTTTAAGGCAGTTCCTCGTTAGTATAGTGGTAAGTATCCCTGCCTGTCACGCGGGAGACCGGGGTTCGATTCCCCGACGGGGAGGCCGCAGTTTGAGGTTTTTGTCTCCCCTTCCATCGCTTTACCCCTCCCCCCCCCCCCAAAAAAAAAAAGCGCGGGAAAGAAAACGGCGCCACGCGCTGACGTTTTTGCCGCGGGGCGGGGGGAGGGGAGAATAACGGCCCGGCCGCGCGCGCTGCTCCCACCGAAAGACGCGGGGCGGGGCAACAAAAGGCGTAAGCGCCTCTCCCCGTCGGGGAATCGAACCCCGGTCTCCCGCGTGACAGGCGGGGATACTCACCACTATACTAACGAGGAGTCGCGGGGAGCTTCAGCGCCGCCCGCGCTGCCGCGGCGGCTCCGCGCGGCGCGGCTTCCCCGCGCACTGCAAAGCCGGGGTGGAGGGGGGGAATGAAGGCTCCGCTATGGCTCTTGTTTTTCCGGCTCATTTAGGCTCGTGTTTGCTGGGGCGGGGAGGCAGACGTATCGCGGTCTCCTGCCGATAGCTCGTCTTCCCTCCCGTCCCATAACTGAATGGTTTGGGGACCCTCACGCACAAATCCAGGAGAACAACTGTGGAAGGAAATTAGCAGACTCAGGGCAGTGAGGAGCGAAGCAGCAGCTCGGATATCTTTGCATTCGTATTTTTGCATCTGGTTCATGTAGACAGTTTTTTTTTTTCCCCTGGGAACTTGGGAAGCGCTTGAGTCAGCAGTCCTCGGAGTGAAAGCACCTGCTTCTTACCTACCCAAAAAGGGAATGAGAGAAATGGAAACCAATTACTCTGGAATTTGAGAGTAAAAGGCTGAAGGACACATACTGACTATATAGCCCAATACTGATTCAGTCAGCAGTAACATGGTTGTAAGTTTGCATCATGGTGACATTATACAGGGAACTATATTTAATTTACTAGCTTGTTAGATGAATTAACACCATACGTAAATGGACGATGAGAACAACCAGCATTCTTGTTTGATGGTCTCTGCTACTGCTAGTATTTCTTTGGGTAAAAGGACCCCAGGCTAGCTTGTTCAGATGAGCATGGCTTAAAAAAAAAAGTCAATCCATATGTAGATGTCTAAATATAAATGACCTATAGCTGAAGCATTTCTAAAAATTGGGCTACTCATTTAAGTATCTGGGTATAAATGTGTTCCTCACTGCATGCAGCAAATTTGAAAATTTTACCCTGATAAGTGAGAAATAAAGTTTCCTAATAATTTCATTACTGTGCAGGTAGTATAATTAGATGAACCAGTAGAGCTATGATTAAGTGATAGGCTTGAAACCTCTCAGAGCAGGGTCAAAACCACTGTTGCTAGGCCAGTCTAAACTTGCTGTGCAGGTTCAAATTTTATACAAGAAATGTTTGATGGTTAACTTAATGTGGGAGACTTTATACTGGATCAAATATTGCCTGTCTGCATTTTGTCGGACCACTCACAATCGATTAGTTTAGGCCAATCGTGTCTCAGTTCCTTCTGTTCCTTGATCCTTGTGGTCACACAGCTCAGATGTGACTGACGTACAAATGCTGGCGCTTACGGCAGCTGGCCCTTCCTTAGCTGCTGCCCTTGGCCTCAGAACTTGCTTTGCATCAGACTTCTGCACAGACCTCTCCTGGGGCTGTCTCCTTTTGGAACAGGGCTTCTGCTGCTGCACCATCTTTTGCAAATTTTTGGCACTTTCAGACTACCAGACCCAGGCTTACAGCAAGTCGTGTAGACATTTTTTGTGTTCTTCAGCACTGAGGGCAAAAGTGGATCTGGCTTGGATTTGTGGACCTAATGGAGATATGGGGAAAGGCCACTGTGTGAACAAATTCATGAAGCAACATGTAGGTACTTCAGTGTAGGTACAAGAGGACTCTGCAGAGCCAAAGCCAAGGATCTGAAGAGGGTCTAAAAGAAGAACAAGGGGTTTAATGGCCACTGCAATCCAAGGAGGACACCTTGCAAAACTATGAGGAGCTTGAGCAAGTTCGCCAATATAGTTCTCATGGCACTGGCAATTCTATAGCAGAGCACTCATACCTCTTCTGCAGTTCACCATTTTAGGGAAGCACTAAGATGAATGTAAGTGTGATGGCTGCTCTGCACTGATGGAGGAATTTTGCAAGAAGAGAAACAGAGCTGTCAACAACCAGGACCTCTTCAAGGTCTGCAAGGTCTATCCTCTGCAAGGTCTATCCTCTGCAAGGCCCCAGGATCAAGTGACACAAAGTTTGCAACAGCCAACTTAAGATGATCTCTCCCTGTATTTTCTTTGTTATGTTTTTCCCCATTTTCAATTTCTTAACATATTGCTAAGGGTGTTTTATCAGAAAGGCAGGTTGGTATTGACAGTCCTTGGCCGTGCCTCAACCCACTGTCCTGCTCCTGCATGCCCACTCCAGCCTGTCCTCCTCCTGCGTGCTTCCAGCCTGTCCTAGGATTTTTGCCAGGTATCAGTGGTCTTGCTCACTCCATGGCCTTGCTCTTATGTTCCATTAGCTTAAGTTGCTGTAGACATATGCTGGTAATTAAAATAAAAAGCTGATCAGAGGCACACCTAGAAATAATCATAATTGATTCTATCCTTGAAAAAGTGCTTGGTGGAGAGAAAGCAGAACTAGGCTCACACATGCTCCTTCTCTCATGTAATCAGTATACACATGTCCTTAGCTAGCATGTCCTCCACACATCCTTCCAGCTAGGGCAACCCTGAGCCAAGACTGCCAGCCAATATGTAGTCTTACACTCTTGCACAACTTCATCCCACTGTCTATGTAGCAGAGAACATGCATATCTACTAAAAATACCTACTGTGACCTGAGCTGGTGATGATGATCTTTAATTAGCCCTGAAGAAGGGTTAGCCAGCTGTCCTGCTGAAACGTGAAAATGATGACCACCTTTGTTTTCTTACTAAGTTTATAGGCACTTCTGAAGCCAGACTTTCAAAGACATCATTGTGTGCTCCAAATTAGAACATGACTTATCTACAGCTGTGTAAGAATGGGAGTTGGAAGAGACATAGAGGTGTGAGTCAGTGAATCAGAAGGGTAGTTTTGAAGTGGATTGGCTATTATAGTGCTACTATGACTCCGAGTTAGGCAGCAAATTCCTTCCCTGTTGATTTGTCACAGAGACATACTAGCATAAAGCAGGACAGGTACTAGGAGCTAGTAGCAATGTTGCAAGGTCTGTGAAGGATCTGCTTCCTTTTCAGGACCTGTATTAGCTATTTGTCCAGTGCTAACAACCATGTTCCATGCTTTCCTCATCATTGCACCAGCTTTGTGCTCAGAAGTCACTGGAAACCTGCTCAGTGGAGCAACAGGCATCTGCAAGAGGCCCTTTATGACCATCAGCAGGACTTGGGCTGGGATCTAGCTCAGCATTGTAACTGGAAGCTAGTTACCTCCTCTTCAGCTTGCTTAGGGCCTTGTGCAATTGAGTTTTGAATACCATCAAAGATAGGAGATTTCACAACCTCTTTGGCTGGAACCTGGAATAGGTTGCCCATCCTCATGGTGAAGAATATTTTCCTTATATTTACTTGAAGTTTTCTATGTTGCAAGTTGCATCAGTTGCCGCTTGTTATTTTGCTGTGCAACTCTGGGAAGAATCTGGCTCCATCTTCTCTATACCCTCCCATTAGGTGGCCAAAGACAACAGTTAGATCACCCCTGTCAGCCCGTTTCTCTAGCCTGTCAAGGTCCCACTGAATGGCAGCCCAGCCCTTGAGCATATCAAGTGCCCCCCTCAATTTGATGTCATCCACGTGTCACTTGCTGATTGATGGTTGTTTGCCATGTCAGCAAACATATATTGTTAATGGCACAAAGAGGTTCAGCACAGCTGACACCGGCTCTAGCAGCGTGACCTGACAAGGATCTATACTGTCAAACTGCTCATACTTTACTGCCATGTAGACCTGGCCCTAGTTCTAGCACCGCAGTCGCCCCAGTGTGACACTGGACTCCTTTTGCAGGTCTGAGACGCAAATTGCAAAGTGCAGCACTGCTGCCTTCTAATTGGAGGCACAGCCTGGACCCCTGGCAGAAGGCTGGACTGACCAAAATATCCTCACAGTGCAATGTGGGATACCAGGCAACATATTCATGGCTAACGCTGGTACAAAATCAAGGTACTCTGTGCTATCACTAATTTGAAGTAGCCATTTAAAATTTTGCCATGCAACAGTGTCTTGAACTAAATCAAACCCATTACACCAGGACATTCTCTAGTATAAGCTGCTCATTCAACCACACTCAAAAATGATGCCTTTATTAAATACATTAAGCTTTACACAAACATGGTTTTGTCTCTTCTGCAGTTTATGGAGCTGTGTGGAAAGTTTTAACCGGGGCTGGTCTGTGCTAAGGGTAGGACAAAATGTAGTTAGGGCAGTTCCTTGCACCAGCAGTTCTCTCCTAGCTGTAGTTCTCGCAATGATCCAGGTAGCCTGGAGCAAATAGAGGTAGACCTCAGATCCAACAGTTGCTGACAACCTAAATTTTGTGAGACAGGCCTTCATCTCCTTGCCAGATTGTACAATAACACAAGTAATTTCATCCCATTTACTGTAATTTTATGTTCAATGGGAAAAAAGGACCTTCTATAGTTGCATAAATTAGTGCTTCTAAATCAGTGTAAAACACAAACCCTAGAAGAGAAACCAAGCCCTTCACTGATGTGGTCTTTAGGAGTTCCCATCCAGAAGAGCTGCTTTGAACTGAATGCATTAGATTCTGATTACTCTTCATGTGCATTTTTATGCTCTTATTGCTGCCCATTCGCACATATCCATCACTCTGTCTGCTCTTTGTGTTCTGTTTTCCATTTCATTTTTGCCCGTGCCCTCACCCTGTGAAGTTCACAGCACAGGACTTAATGAGCTTTTTGGTAAGAATTTTTTAGTTGGACAATGGCATATTCAATTATGGGTCTTATTTCTGTACAGTTTTTGGCCTTAAACAATTTCTGTCTAGTGTAATGCATGTTTGTTGTGCTGTTGCTATGACTTAATGACCTTTTTCTGTTCTAATGGATTTTGATCAAGCTAAAAAACCAAAGTTTTAGAAATTATTAGAAAAGTTAATTTGCATCACGTAGGGGAATGAGTGACCAGACATCCCATGTAAAATCAACAGGTGAAGTGCTGAAGAAATTCTGGGTAAAGGGGACTGTGACATTGCATGCCAATGCCAGGCGTATCACTGGGAGGAGGGAATTAAGGGATTTTCCCCTATTAGCATGCCTAGTGTAGTTTGTACAGTACTAAATGCAGCCACACAGCTGGGCAGCTTCCTCTCTGTTTTGTGTCCTGTGAACTCACTAATAAATGGAGCCTTTTAAAAACTTGTTGGAAGAATCTCGGGGCTTGAAAATTTATTTCCTAAGAATTGTGAAATAAAACAGACAAAAAGTGCCCATGTGGAACTATGTTTTCTGTTTAGGTGAAAAACACTCTGAAGGAAGAGTTGAAATAAGAATCTAGCCATTTATATTTTTATAACCCAGGTTACATATAATGGATACTCCCAATAACACTAAACACCTTACCAAAGGCATTCTGTATTCTGATTACTTAGGCTCTCAGAAGGGGTTGCCAAGTAAATGTACTGAAGAGATGCCATAAAGAACTGGAAAATTCAATTAAGCAAAGAAAAAGTGGAGGCTGGCTGACTGTAATGAATGACTTCGACTTTAAAATAGCAAAAAATTGAGAGATGACCTGCTTAGAAATCAAGAGATTGGCCTCAGTAATTAAAGGGAAGAAGGTTGATCAAATTTGTGTGCAGAATACACCTAATTTGATTAACAGGTTAAATAGTTTCAGTATCATTCCAAAAGAGCATTTATGCAGCAAAGCCCTGAGGAACAAACTTTTGCACACTGCAAAAGCAAAAACTGCATAGGAGGTGTACTAATATTAGTGTATTTTGTGTAATGCCGTTCTGGATACTAGACTATCCCTATCATATGAGTACAAGAATAGTCATAACTTTCTAGCTACGATATTAAGATGAAAGTCTGCAGTGGATCTAAGCAAGACAGTATTGGTCTGACTTGGTCTGACATAGGACTTTTCTTATCATCTTGAAACTTGTAATTTGCTTCAAAAATAGACTAATGATGTAGTGCCTCAGAAGGAAAATTCTGGAGATAAACATTTGTAAAAAATCAAATACTGTCATACACAACTATAATATTTACTATCGTGTCCAACTGTCACATCATATCTGTTCTAGGTGTGAACACCTATTATTCAAAAGAAAAAGAAAAAGTAATATTAAACGAATCATGAATCTAACAAAGCAAAATAAAGACAGAAAAAGCAAGGAATAGCAAAATTCACAGACAGAAATCCAGTAAAAAGCACAAATAGATTAAAGAAAGATATCTGAAGCAAGATGTCATGAAAAAGAGGCTTCACATGGAGAAATGTGTGATAATGTGAAGAGGATGGAGAGACATTTGAAGCTCTCAGCTTTACAAAACTGTGAATGAGAGAACTTGCAGGGAACGTAACTCTTAGGAAGGTGATTTTCAAAAACTTCTTTCCTGCATTTTGCTGCTCAGTAGGCATAGACACCATGCAGAAGTGCAGGCCAAGTAATTACGATGGGAAAACTGGAAAGTCTAAAACAACGATGAACATCTGGAGGAAGTGTTATTAAAACCAAGAGTGTTTCAGCATCTTCATGAAAACTCTGTGCCTGCTTAAGATATAAAATTAGAAATACGCGAAAGACCCTGCAGGAGACTTGAAAAAAAGTCTTTGCTTCCATATCAGAACTTACTAATGCCACAGACTTTGAATAGCCTACACTACTATAGTACTGAAAAATCACTAGGTAAAAAATATGTCGACATATTTGTCAGTTTAATGCAGTAGTTGACACAAGGGAAACTGACCTCACCTTGAAAATACTGCCAGAATCTGTGCTGGAAGTATAAGGGGAAATGTATATGTGGTTTGCTGATTTTGAGAAGGCTTCGAGAAGTTTCAAAATGACAGCTATGTATCACTGAAAAAGGTAATGATGACTCACAGAATCCAGAGTTTAGAAAACTCAGTATTTTAAAAAGAAAGGAGCCCTGTGAATTGATATTAAAACATCAAACTGCATCGTCAAGGTACATTTTGTCTGTGAAGATATTTGGTCTAAGTAGAAAGCATAACTTATGAAAGTTTGGAATCATCTTAATGGCATCTGAGTTAACAGAGTTTTTACAAAGAATACAATGTATGCTAGCAATCTTTTTCTATGAGTTCAGTTAGAGAAGAACTGCAGATCTTGATGAGTGTTTTGAACAAAATTATGATAAATGTTAAGAAAACTTAAACATAATAATGTTAAGAAAACTTAAACATAGTAAGAGCAGTCTCAGCAAAGGACAAAGTTGACAACTCATTTATTTTGTCAGCCAAGCATTAGATCAAAGCTACCAGCACACTAGCAATTTATTGTAGTACTGGCCTCACTGTGGGTTCCTGATTCTTCAGTTGTCCCCATTTACTACTTCATTGTGTGTTTTGCATGAGGAAGAGAATAGCTTCCTTTCTAGACAAAATCATGGCTTGACTGGCTAATAGTTTCCTCCCTTCTCCCTTCCTTAGGATACAGGTGCCACATGGCATAAAAAGTGCTGTAATGATTTCCAGTAATCCATGTGCACAGGGAAACCCTGAGAAACCCCAAAAAGGTCTCATGGCTTACAAAAACCAGTCAGGCTTAAGTCTCATTTCAGTATTTGATTTTTATCTTTTCCATGCACAGCACTATTACTCCTATGTCTAGCTTCTCCACTTTGCAGTCATTCTCTTTTTTGCCTTTTCTTCTCTGTATTTGCTATTCTTTTTCCCTTTTTTGGTCTTCTGCTCTTTCTCGCCAAGAAAAAAAAGATGCTCCAGGTCTGGTCTGAGCCACAGGGATGCAAAAGAGTGACCTGGAGGCTGGAGGAAATTGCTGTTCTTGTTCAGCTGGGTCAGGAGAGGATCCTGGGACTGGCCTTTTTTGCTACTGAGGCAATTTTCAGGGGGTGAAAGAGCAATGGAAGAAAGTGGTAGGTTTTTAGATTTAGCAGATGGAAGAAGGAAAATGGTATAATATAAAACATTAAAAATCCCTTACGAAAATTAATTGCCGTTTCCAAACGTTAATCATGATAGAGAAAAGCAAATGGGCACATTCACCAGAGATTGCTTAAGATGTGATGGATGGTTAACCATCCTATTCAACTGTAAAATCCTGTTTCAACTGTAAAAAAAATGAATCAGAGTGCACTTTAATTTTGAAACAAGAGATGAATATTTAAAATCAGTTGAATAGCCAAAACCACAAATGAGGAACTGTTGAGAACGATGTACTTAGAGCACAGCTGCTTGAAAGAAGGGTATACCACTACCATGTATCTGCAACACACTGCCTGACAATCACCAAGTTACTCTAATTCTAGTAAAATCGAAGGAAAAGCAACAAGAGGATAAAAAGATCAGAGGCATTGCTAAGTAGGGTTAGGTTCAGAGAAGACTGGACATTTTATAGCTTTCTCACAGAGGACAAGGATGGGAGATGGTGATCTGCAATAACTGACTTGGAGATGTCACTTCAGAGAGATGGGAAAAAGGCTGAGGATTTTGTGAGTGGCAATATCTGAAGGGAGACATCATCGTGATGACAGTAAATGATTAAATAATGGGTGATTAAATTGCAGTGCAGTGCAAAATAATACATTTATTCCTGGAAGAAAAATTTAGGAAAGGTTGGGTTTTTTTTTTTCATTAGTGTTCCTCATCATGTATGATCAGAATGGGGAGGATATTTGTACTTCAAAAAGAACAAACACTGTGTTAGACAATGATCTTTATTTCTTTCTGCTATTTTGCAGGATCTTTCCTTGAGTTCAGTTGGGAAAGACTAGACTTTCAAGTTTGCGGTTGCATTGGCTCCCTCTGGTGGCATTCAGAGATGCTCTACAGTCTAGGAAAATGATTCAAAATTAGTTAGAAATCAGAAAAGGTGTTTATTATTTTATTTTAATTGTTGTATTAAAAAGAGAAGACATAAATAAATCTCTTAAATCCAATTGAGCTTACACATAATCTGCTTATAAAATGAAATTCTGACCATCTGGGTCAAAAGGGCTCATGAAAGCATCATTTGTTTCCCTACCTTCACAGCCTCTTTACTGAATTCATGGATAGCATTTTGCTATTTTGCGTTTGGAAAGGAGAGGAGTTAAAGCTATGCCTTTGCTCTGGGACTGGCCTGTTTCACTCGGCAGCAAAAAGCAATCAGTCTCTTACAGAAAGTTTTAATGGAAAATTTTCCATTTTGAAATTAAGGTGCTTGGCAGTTGTTGCCATTTGCATCCTAGGAGTTCTTGCCGGAGCTCAAACAGATGTGCAGCAAATGCCAGTTTTTGTCCGTATGTTTTTAATAATGAATATGGAGAACAGAGGAAAGGAAGGATAGAGAGGAGCAGGAAATGAGGAGGAAGTTAGATCATTTCCTCTGCTTATGCCTGCAGGAAGGACCCACATTTTTGGACTTTTTAAAGGATGAAAGTAAAAGTTTCATCTAGAGTTAGGTAACTCTGCAGTTACCCGTTCTCTGCCTGGTAAGACTGACTGAGAGGAACAAAATATTTAAAGTTACATCATCAGTGATCCCAGTCCCCTACCTCTGCTGTCTAAGCCCTCATTACTGAACATGAGGTTTCCCAATGAATGAAACCTCCTACCCCTTCTTTTTTATTTATTTTTAATATTACCTGAGAGTTCAAGGAGTACTGCTTGGAAGCAGAGAGTGAGAACAGTTTCTGGTCAAAGTAACTCTGCTCAGTATTGCCTATATTAACATTCTTAGACTGATACACTGATGTACTTTTAACAGTAGCATGTTAGAAACCATGAAAAGAAGACCAGGGAAAAAGTCAAAATTTTCTGTAGAATAACTGATCATATTGGAAGAAATGTTGTATGTTCTTCTGTTTAAATGGGCGAGGGGGACACAGTCTTTACTGAGATAGTTTAAGAAAAGTAAAAAGGGAAATGCTCAAAGTGAAATGTTTAAAATTTTTTAGAACAATCTGTTTTGAAATGACATTAGGACTATGCTTTTTCAAAGCAACTTCAGTGCTAAATACCAGTAATACTTTGCACTTCTGTCACAGTTCAGCTGAAGATGACAAATTGTCTGATCTGGTCAAAATCCTGATGTTACAAACTCTTCAGTATAAGCAAAACAATTCAAATAAAGTTATTAGAGAATTTTTTTATGAATTTATTAGACTAGTGACTCTGAATTTTCAGCTTTTCAGAAGTACTTCAGACAGATTATCTCAGGTTTTGCCCTCTCCCCAAAAATCTGTAACTAACTTTGAGCACGAGCTGTAAATCTGTGGACAGTATATACGTTTGTCTGTCACAGAATGAAGAATTCTCTATGATTCATTTACTAGTATAGTTAAGCATAATAGCTTGGCATTCTTAAGGCTTATTTACACAATTCTGCACACCTACAAGGTGTTGGAACATTTCCTTAATCTTTAAGACACACACCATCAGATGAGCAATATCTTGCATGTGTCAGCATGTTATTCCAAAACATTTAATGTGAACTTTAGTATTTCTACATGTTATTTCTTAATACAGCAAAGTCCCATGTTATTCATCAAGTTCTTTACCTGACATATTCACAGTGTGTGTTTGTTTTTCACCTACACAACTTACTAGCTTGGGACAATGCCTTTTTGTTTTCATCTACCAAAAATCAATTCAATCAGTAATAAGTTATCAAATTCTAAATAAAGTTTGCTTGAGAGCCAAGAAAGAGTAAGAAATTTCAGTCAACAGGCTCTTGTTTAAAAGGCAAAAATGATTGAAACTGTGCATTAAGAATGGAAAGTCATTCATAACTACATCATATGATTAAAAGCTGAGCTAGACTATTAATAGCTAAGCACTGTCAAGAGCAATATGTGTTGATGAGAGAACCTGACTGTTAGTACATTCCTAGATTAGGCACATGCTAATGAGGTCTTTACACAGCAGCAAAATAGATAAAGAGTAGAGATAATGTTTAGAAGTAGGAAAACATTTTTAGATTGCTTAGATACATAGAATTGGAAAATCAGAGCAAAAAAGAGCTAAAGTAAGTAAAATTTTCCCTTCCTAATTTGTAAAACAACCCTGCTTTCTATAGAGACTTCACAAAACATAGACTCACATCTAATCATAATGCTTAATAAATGTACTTATAATGAATAATATTAATTCTTAGTATTTTATAACAGTCATTAATTGCTATTAGTAAATAAAAAAACCCTGTAAATAAATAATGAATACTTTCTTTTCCTTAAGGCATTTTTTTTAAACAAAGGAAAGAAAGAAAGCAAACACTTTCCAAAGGTGCTCAGTTCCAATATGACTGTGAAACCAGGCTGTTTAGTTTTGCTTCTGTCTTAATCTGGCTTGTATGGAGGATGATTTCAGGATAATTGGCAAGCACCAAGGCAATCCCCTCTTAGGGGTGTGTCAGTCCTTAAAACTGGGTACTGAATCACTTCTACGGTGTCCGTCATCTGGTACAGTTTCCCAGAAAGATTCAAAGGTAACTGGATACGGCTTTGCTAGATTATACAGACCAGTCTGGGAATCTATGCATCTATGTGGAAGATACATCTTCTGGTCACCACTTTTATTCAGAAAAACTCCTTAGTGTGCACTGGAGAGAGTTCCTAAATTCTGAGCATCCCTGTAGAATATTACCTTATTTCCATAGGAAGACAGATTAAATTACATACAAAAATGATACTTTTTTTTTAGGTAAATGGATTCTGGAAATAACAGTATTCTTTGCATATTGCAACATGCATCCTTATCATACACTACCTCCTGTAACTGCACATTATAGCAATCCATTTACCCTATATTTGGTGGTGAAAGAACATCACTACTGAAAAATTGGCACTACAGGACCAGCTGATAATATCCTTGTTCTCTTAATTAAAGCCAAGCTTGCGTGCAAACTTTAGATCTAGATCTGAATTTACAATTTAGGGAGGGCCAGAAAAGCGTTATAGTTCTGCAGGCCGGATACAGAACTTCGGCTGAGATATCTGGGAGAGGTGTGTTGCGGAGAGAGACAAAGTTCACTTTCGGATACCTTTGTGTTCCCACAGGCGTGCAGAATTTGGGCGTTGCCTTTGTGCTCGTTTCATTTTTAAACTTCCTCTGTGGGAAAACAATGACTTAGTCTGAGATTTTAGTGAGTGAAACGAAGCGACTGCGTCGACTTTTGAAAAGACAAGGTAGTAAAAGCTGTTTATAGAGAAGAAAAAATGCACAGGTTCATGGAGAGAGGATATGAAATTTGGAAGGCTGTTACTAGAGTTTCTGCAGCCCATAATTCACGACGTTTCTTCATGTGTGCAACTGATACAGCCAGGAGACTGTCACTGTGCAGTGTACTCTCCCTCTGAACCAGGTTGCTTTCTGAAAAATGGCATGAAGTTATGCATCAAGAACCAATAGTTTCATGGCTATGCAGAAAAGACTGGATAAGGTACCAAGAAAGGATGGGGACTGGGTGATGGTATGAGGCCAGTCCAAAACCAGCATGCATGCCATGCTGTGCACGTTGTCCAAAGTTTGCAGGCAGGTTTTTGAGCGGCTTGTCGGGCTCCTGTGTCTCGACTCATACCCTCAGACTGTAGGCATGTCATTGTCATCCCTAAATTAGGACCATGTATCTCTAAGCTCCTTACTGCAAAAGTTATGAGCATACTATGAACGATCCTCCCTGTGTAGTTAGGAGAGAGAGAGAGAGAATTTCAACGTTAGGCCACTGGAGCGTTATTGCAGACTGTCTACAGTATCCAAAACTGGGTGAGATAAAGATAAGATTGTTTGACTAGGAAACTGTTGTTCCTGCCTCTATCATATCCCCTTCCTTGTCCCAAGAAGATAGTTCCCAAGGTTTTCCAATCACTTCAGCAACACAGAAATATTTTTTCCCTTACTCTTTTTTTTTCTCTTTCACTAAGTTTGTCTATAGGAAGATGGTGAAACACAAAAGCTTTAACTTATAATCTCGATTTTTAATCTCTATTACTAAAGAGATGGCACAGTTACACTGGGAATGAAGATTAAAATGTGTTTCATTAGGTGATTTAATTGATAGGTTTGGTGCTACCACAAGGAAACTCACAAGAAAAGGGAATATCTTAACTTAATATACTATGTAGAAACACTTTCCAAGCCTGATACGGTAATTGCTTGTCTGAAGCAATAGGCTTTTGGCAGAAATTTAGTGATTGTTAGTGATGTGCAGAAGAAAAGGAAATTAGTCGTTCAACTGCTGTATTTCTTAATTGGACAGTTCAATGTCAGCAGGATTGTGGAGTCAACTGAGAAGTAATCCCTGCAACATAGATCAGCAGCTGTATTTGATGGGATATTGTCAGGGAGCAGCAAGGGCCAGGTGAGGGAGGGGAGCTGGTACCGGCGGTGACAGGGCTGGGCCTGGCCGCTAGGACCCATCCCACTATCCCGAGGGGGCAGCCAGGGCAGCCCCAGCCCTGGGGGACTGTAGGGCACTGCTGCGGGGACGGGGATGGGGACAGGCCAAGGCCAGGCTGGGCGGGCGCCTGCAGGTCACGGGGCCCACCGTGGGGCTGGCCCTGAGCCCTGGCTGCCAAACCCCCAGGAGAGGGGAGGATGCATTCAGGATCCTCAGAGATATATTCAATAAAGGCACTCTAAAACAAGCAGGGAAATGTACAATATCAGGAGGAAAATCAAGATTTTATCACAGGATTTATATTAACAGATCATCCCCTACACAGGTGATGAAGGTTGCATAAGAGCTATAAAGCAGGTGAGGAGATATTGTCAAGCCAATATAAGCACATGCTGCTTCTGCGTTGTGAGCATGAATCTGTAAGACTTCCCTTCTTTTGTGCAACTAAGACATCTGAAACAGAATTTCTGTTAGCCCGTTTGAGCCACTGAAGGAGGAAACACCGAGGCTACAAAGAAGCAGCATTGTTAGGATGGCTGAAGCTAGCCCAGGGTCGGTCAACTGGCTAATATTGGGGAGAAAAGTTTGGAGAAACCAAGGAAGTCAAGACTGGAGTGTAGCATATTCTGCTCCTCTAACTGTCCAGCCACTCCTCTTTGGCGAATACTGCTGGGTCTGAGCGACTGTGTGATGTTCTGATGTAAATTCTTGACCATCAGGTATAACTGATGACATTTTTGCCATCGGAGGAATAGATATTAAGGAAGGAGTGACTTAAGAACATGACTGTAAGCTTCAATTATTCCTTAACAGTGATATTACAGAACGTTAACTAAATGCAGAGAGACTGAGGAGATCTGAGACCCGAATGTCAAATGTGGAAGATGTGAGTGAAATACACTCATCATTAAATATGAACCCCTACATGAGAAAACAATGGGGAGTCTTCTGCCTACACCATCCTGACAATCTCACATCTATTGCAGACTGAAAGAAAGGCTCGCATGCCTGAAAACTTACCTGGTTTTGCCAGCTATGTGAATTACAAAAATAAAAGATGTTACCTCTCATTAAAAACGATGATACCCTGAGGCCTCATAAGAAACTTCTCCATGGTTAAGTGTTTGGCTGAAAAATCAGTTAAGTACCTTTTGTGAAATTTCTTCTGTTGCTAGTGATTGAAAAAAAAAGACACATTTCCTTTTGGCTGCACTGAGTATCAGTTTCTTTTATTAAATGACTAAATTGCTGTATACAGTAAGATAATAGAGAGAATTCCTCTGTTTATTTTTGTAGGCAGAGGAATGTGACAACCTTCCTTTATTTGTTAAATAAGAAAGGGAATGTAGCAGTACATCTCTAGACATAGACATCCTTACATTATCTCCTATGCACAAGACCCCATCTTCATGGTTTAGCACCTGGCAGTCTCTTATTAAGGAATATCTTATAAAGGAATATTGACTCATGAATAAATGCAGAAAAATCAGGCAAATAAAACTGGCGGATCTTGGCAATTCTTGCCTTTTATGAAGCAAAAAGTGCAGGAAGGTTACAGTGCTATTCCAATCATTTTCTTTTCTGATTTTTAATTGTATTGCCACAATAGTTATGAAATGAAAATGTTAGAGAGATAGTTCTCTGCAAATATGAATGGCAGCTTCCTGAATCTTTTGCAGCAGATGATTGCAAATGATAAAAATCATTTGCAAATGGCCTCTAGTCAGAGTTCCTGAGGGGTCACTACAAAGTTGGAAGTATTAGTTCAAGATACTGAAATAAACATCGTAAGAGAAAAGTGATCATAAAATAGTCTTGTTTGTTTCTATAAGAACAATGAGCTAAATGTCCTCAAGGGAGTTTACTGATTTCTTGAGACAAAATAGTTCTCAGCACAGAACTCCATCTACTTTTTAATGCTATACATCTGCAGAAAAAATGTAGCAAAATACGTCAGTCCTCAGAAAGACAGCTGCATCATCCTGCAATGCTCCCCTTGTACATGTAGCCCTTAGGAGTCCCCCAAATAATAATTAGATATGCATATCTCCATGTCTAAAATCTTCTGTCAGTCCCCTGGCTTTTCTTCAAGCCTTCTGCAGCAGCAGGATCTTTCTGTGCTCTTTTCCAGCCACGTCCTCAGATTGCCTTTCTAGAGTGGTTGCTTCCGGTCCTGGGCTACACCATCTGACAAGTCCATTTGTGTCGTGCCTTGGCTCTCTGCTGGTCACTTCCTATAGCTCCTCACCTTAAAGAAACCAGCAGGTGATCCCCCATCCCACACAGAGATTCCCCCCCTTCTCAGCCTTCTGGCTCCAGCTTACTAACACAGCGCTCTGCTGCCCTTGTGTACGCTGGGCCTCCGAGGCTCTGCAGTTTGAGGACATCAGAACGCTACTGTCTCTACCTTCACCTTTTCCATGAAAGCCTTGCGGATATGTATGTCCCCATTTTCTTTTTTACTCATTAGAAACCATTGCATGGTTTTAATCATGTCCTGGTAGGAAAGGTCCTGCTCTGTTTTATCTGAAGGGGCCTATGATGCCTTGAAACATCTTGAAACAAAAGTGCAGCCCCTATATCTGAATTTTCCAGGCTTCTAATGGCAAATAAGGCCTACTAACAAGAATCGAGTGTCTGATCCACCACCTCATAGTCACACCAATATCTTTGCAAGGTGACTCAATATCGAGCAGTGTAAAAGGGGCCCAGAGAGGTTGTGCAGTATCCATCCTTGGAGGTTTTCAAGATCTGATTGAACAAAGCCCTAAACAACCTCGTCTGATCTCATACTTGACCTTGCTGTGAGCAAGAGAATGGACTAGAGATCTGAAGGTCCCTTCCAACCTCCTTATATTGTGATCCTATTAAATTATTTCTGAAATCTCTCCACTCTCCTACCCTCCTCAAGGTAACTCAGGTAGGTTTAAAGGGATGCAAAGAGAGCTGCGGCATAGGAAGAAATGGGTATTTTATTTTAGTAAATGACATTAAAATTTTTATTGTGATTAGAAAGGAGAGGAGTAAAGAAAGCAAGCATGGGATGAAGTATTTTGGAATAGGGGCTATAAACAGTTATTCATGTGAGCAAAAGCTGTTAGACGGCTATGATTAGTGTATACTTTTAATAGGACTTCATGCTCTACAAGATCAGATAGTACAATGCTCCATTATTGCAATTATCTCGCAAAGGGTGAAAGCATAATAGCTGAAGTTGCTAAAATACTTTTGCGTTCATTAGCCTCATGATGTTGCAAATGTGCTACAGGGCACTCTATGCTAATGGTGTACCTGACAAACCATGTTAATGGAAATGATAGAAAGTCAGGTTATGGGGAAGTCAATGCATGTTCAGCCATTACAAATCCAAGTATGTGTTCAGTCTACAATGTCAAATATGTGAATCTGCCTATACTGTAACAGTGGGTTTCCAATCACATTCCAAAACACTTTCATCTGATCCAAGTATGAGGGGATTGAGGTCTTTCAGGATCTTTCTCATGACATGACAGAACAATAATATTTCCACTCAGAGTCAAGACTGAACAGTTTCGATTTTGTAACTTAGTGGAACAGGCAAACAGCTCTTCATTTGGCCTTGAAGTTTTTTGGAAGACAGATGAATGATCAGCTTACGCTTTGTCAACTGGTCTTTGGTGGAAAGCTCTTTGTAATCAAGATGTGTAAACTGAAAGATCAAAATAACTTGAACCAAACTAAGCTGAAGCCTTTTAACAAGGAAATGAAATAACACCACCTATTTACAGGACTGTGGGTCCTTGCTTTCTATTTTAAGCATCTCTTAAAATTTTACATTTAGTTACTTTTTGGTTCTGGTCAGGAAAGAGAAAAGGCCTTTAACTCATCAGTGGCCAGTGGATTCAGACATGTTTTAAGAATTTCACCATCCCCCTGTGAGCCAGAATTTCAATATTTGCCAGTGTGTCTGGGGGAGAACAGAAGGGATGTATGGATCTTTACCAGGGAGGAATATATTCCTTTCACAGTGGTACTAGTTAACCAGATAAGGGGAGGGAAGACTATTCCCCTGCTCTTTTTCAGCTCCTTTCAGGCAGGTATGGCCATCCAAAACTTTAAAGAGTCCTTCAACACTTGCATTCAGAAGACCTAAGGATTCTAATTATAACCAGTTCTTCAGCATCGATATATATGAGAAAATGAGATCTCAGTGTGTTTCTTGTGTTTTTTATTCACCTGCAGCAAGTGTTAGAGAGGTAACTGACTTCTGTTGATTGCATATGGCACCACTCTCTCTGGATAGTAGGAAAAAGTTATATGAATAGCTGATTTGTGTAATTGATATGTTCTAAATTTGGTGCTCATTTCTAGACTGAAGCCTCAGAACGCAAATCTGCATGAATGAACTCTCTGGAGTTATTACTTTTATGTCAAGAATTAAGCCTGTGGATTGCTGGTGCTCAGAAAAAATTACATAGTAGCTGGAGAGGAATAAAAACACAACAGGATAGAAGTGCATAATAACAGGAAAACTGGCGACACAAAAAAGGATTGCTTGTTTATAAGGTTAAGGGAATGGGGGTTCTATGGCTAAACCCAGCTGGCCTGGGGAAAAACAGAATAAATAAAAATATATAGAAAAGAAGCATTGCCAATTAAGTTTTAATCTGATTTGGGCAAGAAAGTAGAAAGGTTTAATAAGGACCTAATTAAATTTGAGTGTATTAATTGGCAGTGGCAAAGATACATAAGGGGGATTTTTTAAAGAGCTACCACATACATTTGTTGTTATCCACAATGTGTTTTCTCCAGGGAGGACTTCAAAATATGACACTGTAATTCCACCAGCCCTCCCATTTCCTGAACCAGATTTTCTTCCCCTATTTAAATCTCTGCATGCTTTAATAGCTTCAAAAATGTTGCAGAGGGATAGTTAAATTGTTCAGTAGTTACACTTGCAGACAGTAGTTAGATTTGCAAGCTGGGAGAAAGAGAGAGAAACAAAAAGTTCTGAAAAAAAAAACACAAAGGAAAAATAGCAACAGAAAGACATCAAAGTGTGCTTCAGGGAAAGTTTCTCTTTGTGTTTGCAGCGGGTGCAGGAACTGATGTAGTTTTGCTGTGCAATGAGGATAAGATAGGCCGCTCTGCACATTCCCAAATGGACTTTGTGTATGAGTATCACCTAAGCATCATGGACTGCCCAACCATAGCTTACAGGGTTTGGAAGAAGATGGTCTTGTGAGCAACTTGCGGATGATGGGGGCCAGAAAGTAATGCTTATCAGATTTGCTTGCGTTTTTACTAAAGGAAGGACAACATCAAAGTGACTACTCCAGTCTTCAGACCAGTGCAGCTCCTGTGGGTAGGCTGAACTACAGGATGCGTTGGGACAGAAAATTTCTCCTCCAGTCCTTCAGTTAGTTCACCTAGTGCTCTTCTGGGAAGTTGTTCATTAGAGAGTACTGACACTGGCTTAAGCTCCCAAACAATAGTTAATAGCCTGTATCCTGATGTCCACTTGTGATTTTTGAGCTGTGTGCTACTCCTGAGCTATTCAAGTGCAGTTGCTCTGCTGCTAGGTCGTGTGGCCAGCTATGGGGTAGCGCTGCCAGATGATCTGAACCCTCAGCCATGGGATCAATGTGCTGGGGTGGGCAATCCTGGGTCACAGAAGGAGTCAGTTCTCCATCTAACCTAGCCTCCACTGAGAGGAACCGTGGGACCTTGTGGCTCCACTGTCACCACCCTTTTATGAAGCAATCCTGGAAGTCCCTTCTGTTCAGCCGTTGTGGGGATTGCTCTCTGCAATATGGAGATTTTGATATGCATCTTGTAGGCTCCAAAAGATTAACCATATTGAATAATGTTGATAATGGATGTTGCATTTGATCAAGCAAACCTAATACAATATTGCCAAACTACACTTTAATTGCATTTCTTTCAACATTAGGAAAAAGAAGGTGTTGGATGATTGGATGCACTTTGTAATGTAGAATTTTGCAGTGAAGAGGGGTAAAGCATATTGTCAAAGCAGAAAATGCCAGCACTTGGATATGTAGCCAGTCAACTTAGCTGCACAACTAACAGTGTAGGATCAGAACAGTTCATAAAAATATGTCAGAGTTTATAAATCAGTATTCTAACCACCACCCCAGAAGCAGTGCCCCTGTGTTCACAGTCATAGGGACAGATATACCTAATTTAAAATTTCTGAGACAATATGATGCCGGTGCAGTTTGACACACTGTTAGCACTGATGTCTGTTGGAGCCAGCGGTTTTGACTATGCCCCCTGTTCTGGGCAGGGTTGCATAAAGCTGCAGGGGGATGAGGATCAGACAATTCAGCCACTGTTGATGCAGTGTCTGAGGATTCATGTACACAAGGGTAATGTTAGTCCCCTTTGTTTATATTTCTCTCCCTTTTGAGTCATAGCAAGATCTCTCTTGTATTTATCTTACACTGAGGAGGGATTTAATGTCTTCTGAACAAACTTTTCCTAAGCAATTTGATTCCAAGCCCTTTTGGGGCTGTGCAGTTTTCCCACCTTATACTCATGATGGTAAGAATATAATCCACACCATGGCCAGCTGGCATGAGCTCTAAACCTTCTAGCTGCCATTTTAACTGTTTCTAAGACAAATAGTTAAGTCAGTGTTTCCCATATGACAGTATATGGCATGAAAACTGCTCAGAGAAGGCGTAGGAAGAAACCATTTTATTTGAAATAGGACAGGAAGATGGCTATGAATGTTAGAGTTCACTTTTAGGGGGCAAAACAGTGTGAGAAGAACATTTATAATGTAATTTGTGAAGTGAATGCAAGCGAGGGGATATTCTTTGGGGGGAAAAAAATAAAGCATTGCTCTAGCTTATTGCACTGCACACATTGCTAAACTTCTTTAGTGTGACATTTTTGCAGTGTAATATGTCCTTTATTATTAGGATACACATTTGCAAGGTATGAACACCTCAACCTGGGAGATAATTAGCAAGAACAGAAAACAACATAACCAAAAGCTGGTCCCTCTCTGCTCTGTGGTGTTGTCCCCTCTGGGAGGCATAGGATGCAATAATATCAACAAGCAATAGGCTGGGACTTAATCTCAAGCCTCAAGCTCTGCCAGCCTCTGCATTGCTCTATAAATCATCCTTTCTTCTTAGCAGAGCTTGATTGGCTATTAAGGATGAGTTTATATATAAGCTTCAAAGTCAGCACTTGCTGATACAATTAACTAATCTACATCTCTCAGAACTGGAGCTGGTTGTTTGTTTTCAGGTAGAACCATTTTTCATCTGAAAGTGCTGATTTATCAACACCAAAATGCTTTGTGGGAAAATGTTTCAGCTAAAATTGAATAGAGCTGTCTGCTGAAGAGGCATCGGTGAGGACCTGCCAGTTTGACTACTCCAGGGACCAGTGGCAAGTTGAGAACATGCAGCCCTGGATCCAGGCATGCAGCTCAGCTCCTCAGCTCCCAGTTTTTAAACAGCTTATCTCAAGGCTGCCAGGAGCCAGGAACTGGGAAATCCCTGATCTTCATCCCTAAGCTCCTCGCCACCCCAAATGCTGGTTTAGCAAGGCTTGGGGAATATGAGGGAACTCTGTGGACATTTAGAAAGGTAACAACACAGGGATGTCTGAACTTCTGAAAACGATGATTTCATAATTTCTTTGCTGTGACTTGAGTTTTCATTCTGATAGGGAAGGGGCTTTTCTGCATTCCTTCAGGAGAAAAAAAATCCTGTTTCTAGACAATAGTGCCTGCAGAAGTATATATACAGCATTAGCTTCACGTTTCATAAGCTGACTTCACAAGCTTGAGGTTCCTTAAACCCCACCTGTTTCAAACATGAAAGTTTAGGCTCTGAGACACACGGCAGCAGTCACCAAGGGAAAGGCAGCATGGTATGTTAGCCAGATAAAAATCCCACACTGCAATTACATTGGTTTGTGAAAGGAGTTTAAGTATGTATGCATAAGTAAAAGCCATCTTCAGGAATTGGGGGGAAATATGGGCAGGATTTCCTGTCCCACTCTCTCCAGCTCTGGGTTGTTGCATTGAGGACTTGCAGTTTCATCTCATTGTATTTGTCTTTGAACAAAGCACAAACAGAGAATCCACTTTGGTCCCCTGAACTGTGGCTCTAGAGATCTAGGGTCAGAAGCTGTGAAATAACTACTCTCAGTTCCCTGAGCAAGCTTGCTATTGAACTGACTTCCTTTGTTCTTACTCAGAAAGACTACTCATCTCTAATTTGCCTGGCAGCTAAACCTCGACCTCCTGCTATTCAATATACTCTGAAAGCATAAAGCATTGGTTTGAATAGTGTTTTACAGTGAGGAGTTATATAAAAGAGGACAGACACTGACAAAGGCAACCTAAGCACTTGTCTACATGTCTATACCAACATGATTACACTGGTATAATTATACTGCAAAGGTAATACTTGTATAACTTACCCAGGATGAGTGTCTTTCCTTTCCCCTGTAGCTTTATACCTCTTTTAAAGCAATATGATGATGTAAGTCTTGGCTAGACTACAACATTGTGTTCGCTAGGCCTTGAAGCTTTCAGTATTTAGGTACTCTAATCAGTACAGAATGAAATTTCAATTAATACAGAGTGGATCAATGCCTCCATCAAACCTGTCCTCCTGTTTCTGCAGGGATTTCCATAGCGTTCAGTGAAGTCAGCTGTCTTGGTGCTTACATGCAAGATGTTTGAGGTTCTGGCCCTCATTTATCTAAGGGATCCTATAAAGTGCCAGGAGGAAGACCACAGTGGGCAATCGCAGGAGAGGAGCAACAAGAATAGGAGGGAGCTGCTCACTTTCCTAAGGCTTCTGGTCATTGGTTTACTCTAACCTCATATTGCTTTCCCAGTCATCACACATAGATATCAGAAAGCCTCCCATGACTATCAGCCATGCCTTGAAGTACACTGGAAAATATTATATGAACCTTCATTATTGAGTAGCCAAAATATGCTGTTTCTTATGGTGACAAACTGGGTAAGAATGTGAGAAAAGGCCATGTGAAGAACTGTACTGCCCAGTACACACTCCTGGCTTCTGATATTCTACAGTTTAGGGATATCTAAATCCAGAGTTTGCTTGATCACAGTGGTTAAAATGAGCAGTATTTATTTCTGTTTAGGAACCTAAAAGCCTGTTTGGAGGAGCAGAAGAGTACATAGGGGTTTGTCATTGACCCTGAGGTAATTTTGAAATCCCATACATGAATGCTATCAGTAGTCTTAATTATTCATGATATAGGCCAGATGGGAATAGCTATAATAAACCATCTAATAGTCAGTGGTTATTACTGATGTGAATCCATTTCCCTTATGTCCTTCTTGGAGTGAGGTATATCAGAAGGGTGATGTCTATAATGTCAATCTTGTATTATCTTAAAAAAAGCTAAATTAGTTCCTTAAAGAATAAACATTACTTAGAAACTAGGTACTGCCAAGCTGAGCAACATCTTCATTATAAACAGCATTTATGTTCTGGTACAGTTCTCTGAATGAAATACATTGTTTCAGAATTTTTTACCTGGAAGATTTGCAGTCTCAGGAGGAAGTCCACAGCAAAATTTGCTCAATATTTGGAAATCAGTTATGAATTTTAAACCATATCACTGGTACCTTCAACCATCTTGCTTTTATATATCCCTTTTTCTATTTGTTTAAGAAAATAATCATAATTTCTTAAGTTTTTTGCAAAAATGTATTGTAAGATAGTTTGGCTAAAAGATCAAGAAATAGTTCCTTCCTACTTAAATTATTATGACAAAAATGGAGGATAACTTACAGTAGAGTAGTAGTTGTTATATTTGTCTTTGGTCAATTTTGGTGAAAATCAAAGTCTGCTCCTATAAGAGATTGGGTGATTTTTCATACATATTTTATAAACCTGTCTGCCAACTTAAAATTTTTCAAATGGTGATTGAATTTCTATATTCCAGAATTTCAGCTGCTGTAACTTTGCATTGCTCATTGAGGCTGATAGTAACGCACTTTGTTTTCATTCAGCAAAGATCTGACTTTGTTATTGATTGATCCCATTTTGGGCCTAGATTTTGTTTCTTTACTAGGAATCAAAATTTTTAAAGTCCCTATCAAGTCATGAGATTTTGCTCTCAACCAGGATTTTGGAGAGCACTTATCTAAGAAATATCTTGTAGTCCTTTAAAGTTAGTCATACATGGAATTTGTTTAATGATGACATAGTAGAAGCTAGAATGAATTTTAAATTTTATGACTTCTGTTTGTAACTGTAATTAAATGATTCATTTTTATCTTTTCCAAGGTACTCTTACATCTGTGTAAGTGCTGTTACTGATGGGCTTTTACAGCTGAAATATTGTCAAATTGTATGCAAATTTGTGTTTAGATTTGGGATAATGAAGCCACATGTTTCTGCATTTTTCTCAGCGGTGAAAGATATTTGACTCCCAAATTATAAAGTAGTTGGGAATATTTTACTATTTTATTATCATCTATCTTCCCTCTTCCTTCCTTGAATGCAAAAAAAAAAAAAAAAGCCAACACCATGAATGTCATGTAACAAAACATGCAGTCTTTGAACTAGAGCTGTAGCTAATGTGAAGGTATTTTCATAGCTGCAGGAGAATCATCTAAAAAGTTTAGATGGAACTATCATCCTCTGGGTTTGCATACATAAATTTGATCAGTTCACAGTGAGTTTTGTCCATTTTGGAATTAGACTCCTTGGAGCATAGCCAGAAAAATGCATAAATTGACCTACTTTCTTCCACCTACTTGTGCCTGCCTACCCAAACAGAAGAGTCAAGCTGCCGAGGATAGATGCCTCGCAGTTTTAGTTTAAAACTCCTCACCATGAAGAACTGGAAGTTAAAACAGATGGTGGCCAACTTTAACACTGACCTCCTAACACGCTCTTAATACTTTTCTTGCCACCGTTAGGTTGTGGCTGTGGTGTGACCTAGCATACAGGACAGTACAGTTCCTTTGTTTCTTTGCCCTTCCATGTCTCCATCACCTACTGTCTCTTGTTTTATGCTGAGGACCGTGTTTCTCTTGGTAGTGCCCCTGCTGTCTGTCAGTGTGGAGGGACTGCAAAGGAGGCAGCGGGTGCAGTGTAGCTGGAATTGCCTGTAGACTTCATTGGTGAACTCTGGGGATGCATGGAAATAGGTTTTAAATCCTACAGCTAATTAATGATTAATGTTTTGCTCGAATGCTTGTTCTACAAGTATACTATTTGCTTTTTGTTCTTTTATTACTTTTAGTATAAAATCCTTCTTTTGTCCCATTAGGTCATACAGTTTAAGTGAAGAGCAACGCATCAGATATTGTGAAGAGCACATAACCCAAAAGAATGGTCTGTGCTACCCATCCGCTAAAAGTTGCTCGTGTTTTCAGCGTATAAAAACAAATTGGATTCATTCTGAGTAACCGCATTGGGGGAAAAAAATTGTGAAATCTATTAAACTGAAAAATTAATCTGTCTCTAATTATGTTTTGAGAGTTCCACGCCTCTACACAACGGCTACATTTAAACTGGTGTTTTGGCGCAGTGTTGGAAGAGGGACGACATCTTGTGGTCAGTTTGAAAAATTCCCAGTCTCACAGCAAGCGCTTTTAGCCTTAAGCTTCCTTAAGGAAGCTAAGCATTTGCCGTGCCTCCACCAGTAAATTTTGAACCCATTGGATGTTTCCAACCAGATTTTACAGAGAGGTAAAGGTTTCAGAGAGGCGGAGATTTGATGAGTTTTGTGCAATGAGGCTGCCAGGGAGAGGAGAGCGTCCTGAAGAGGAGGTCAAAGTGAGCTTGCGCCTTCGCCTCGAGCATCTCCTGGTCCCTGCTGGGAGGCAGCATCTTCCAACAGGTTGCAGGTGCGTGTGGAGGATCCCTGTTCCCGGCTGAAGTCCGGGGAGCTGCCAGGGCTTAGGACTTCCGAAAATCAGGTTTCTGTGGTCATCATTCATTGCTGGGGGATTTATTCTTTCCTTAATGCACAACTGAGAGTCTCATCCATCAGCGCAAATGAAATATATCCATGTGGGGAATGTTTTGTGTCAACAGAAAAGCACAGCACTGCGGCTAGCAGCAGGAAAGGGGGAGAAAAACCTGCCCCAAAAATGCAGCTGGAGCAAGGGAGTAAGACAAAGCCACTGAAGTTGGACACTATTAACGTCCATTAATCAAAGTCTAATTAGTGGGTTTATGATCCTGAAGCAAAAGCAGGGCTGGCAGCGTGGGACTGCAATAAATACAGGCTTTGTTGCCGGCCTGGGCCTGGCAGGGAGCTGAGGAGGGGGGCGTGAGCCTCAAGGCGCCGAACGGGGACTGTGCTGAGCAGCGCGCTGGCTAAACAGGCTCGTTCAAATGCCAGGGGAGCAACCAGGGGCAGGAGGCAGCTCGGATGTGCTGAAAAATAATGCTATTTGGTGACCTAATCTGGGAGCGCAGCACTGCAGCACGCCTGGGAAGGGCTGCCCCGCAAAGCCCTGGGGCTGTCTGGCTGCCAAGCAAGGTCGGGGCTAATTGTTCCGGCGGTCTTTTGTGTGCTTCCTGCTGGCCTGCAGCAGGCAGTTGGCAATGTCAGCAGCAAGAAAAAAAAAATAGGTAATAATGTATCAGGGTTATATATCAGCAATAGTATATCAGGGTTAGGGTTGTTGTGTCTCTGCCTGGGAAATTTGCAGAAATATGTTCACACCGACCATGTGCTGCATCAACATAGCGTAGGTAAAGCCCCAATACAAATACACTATGGGAAAGACCAAGGTTTCTGTTCACGGCATTCACTTTGGACCATGCACAATAGTGTGCCCCCATGTCTGTCTACCCAGACACACAGAAATCCCCCCAAAATGATGGAAATCCCCAATATCCACCTGGAAAACATTTCCAATCCAAAAAGGAGAATCTGGGGAAAATCAGATGTCTGTCAGTGTTGATCAGGGCTGCAGAAGGATGGGGGGAAAGAGCAAAATGTAGAGAAAGTAATGAAAAGCATAGTGGGCTTTGCTGGGAGTAGGCTAGAAAGCCTAGATTTTTGTAGAAGGTGTTAGCTAATCTGCACTTAACTTTCTGTATGCTTTTTCCCCATTCTTGATCTACCCTCTTGGGTCAAGAAGCCTTCATGTTTGTAGACGTTTTTGTAGAAAGTCTGCCACAATGAGGATGATTTTTATATATTCCTTAATATAGATTAAAAATGATCATCTGCCATAATTTCAAACTCTAGTGTACAAAGGTGAGATCAGCCATGTGGAGGATATGCTATTCGAGTTTTGTAAATCCTGCCCTCATTGGGTCTGACAAAAACAAACAGGAGAAAAAAACATAGAATCATGTGTTTTATCTCAGTTTAATTCTGTGTATGGGTTACCAGAAACACACTTGACTGTTTTAATCGCTGCACTCAAACATTTCTTTTGATATATCAGCTCTTTATAATAGAGGTGGGACAATGCTACATTAGGTCATTTGTTGTCCAAAGGTATTTATTTTGTGTCAGCTTCCACCTCACAATCCTGCTTTAACTTCTTAGTAGCAAATCTCAAGACTTGGTGGACATCAACTTTGCAGTGCCCACCTTTCATTTCAGCGAGTACTACCATCTCACTGTTTCCTTGCACTCTCTTGTGCCGCCTCCTATATTAACATCTTATGCTGTAAATGTCTGACCATCTAATCTTGACATGCTTGTACCTAATGCAATGAACGTCCTGAGGCTATAGGTATTTTCACAGTAGGGCAGAGGTAATTATGGAATAGTTGCCCATGAATTTTGCTGACATGGTGCACCCTCAGCAGCATGTTGAGCTCCTGCTGAATTGTGCAGCAGAGGATTGTGGACAGAAATTGGAAGCCAGACTTCTGATACAGATTGCTTCTGCCTAAGAAACTACCAATCTTCCTTCCTTTAAAATAACTTGAAAATTTCTTTAGAGTTCTATACAATTGTAACTCAGCTGCTGAAGAAATTGGAACAGTTATTAATCTGTCTGGAAGAATACGCACAATAATACACATGAACAGAAAAATTCTGCTCAGCCTACTTCCGTCAAGGATTCAGTTTCACTAAATAGAACTAGCTTAAGGGAGACGAGATTTGCCTCTGATATTGGTATGCATGCAAGAACATGGACAGGTTTTTTTCATTATTGCATTTTCTTTTATTTCCTGTTTCAGTTCTTTTTTCTACTTTACCCATCTTCTACTGTTAAACACTGAAATGACCATTTTCTTGTTTTCTGTCTTTGATCTCTAATAATAAGTTTTGTTTTTTTTTTTAATTAGAATCTTTTTGCTCATTATGCAAGTGGAAAGACTATTCCACTAACAAGCCCTTTGGCCTTATTTCAATTTTAGTCCTCGATATTTATCATTAAGTAGGCTCCCCAAAACCATGTATATACCCCCATAATCAGAAATGATTTAAATACCAGGATTGTTTTAGTTTCTTCTTCTGACATATATATTGTAAACCATTTTGTTTCAGTCTGCACAGTTTGCTTCTAGAGCGGGCTGTGTACATTTCTTCTTCAGAGTGAGGTGTTGAATATTTCATTATGAGACAAAATAAGAGTAATCCACAGGTAATCTTTTGTCAAGACAAGAAGGGTAAACCACAGTTATTAGAAAAGCAAATGTGAAAACAGAACCAAACTGCAATGAAACCAACATTCTTTCAGATGAAGGGAACCATAGTGTTTCTCAAAGTCTGTTATTGCTGTACAGAGCATATCAATATCCACATTTTAAACAAATATCTAATCATATTTGCAACAGAAAACAGACTTATTTTGCCACAGTCTTGGCCCTGACTGCATCTTCAGGTATATCCGATATCCTGCTAAGTTCAAGAATGGCTTTCTGTGCATCTTGCAGATTTACACCGACGACAACGCATGAAATTTGACAGTTCTGGCACAAGCACTGTATCACAGATTCTGTGTATTTTGTAATATATTTTGGCCTATAAATCAAAACTAGACAGTATTCACATTTCTGCAGTGTTCAATCGTATGTGCTTTGAGTCTGTGTGGTTTCACAGAAAAAAATGGTGTTTCATACTGTACTGCTGATCCCCTACAGATGAGGAAATAACTACACTGATTTACTTCACCTTTAAACTGATTTCTCTTATTTCCATGCTATAGCTTTTTCCACCCCTTATGAACCTAATTGTACATGAGTTTTAAGCATAAAGCAGTATTAATGTTGTGGCAGATGTAGCTGCTGTAGATGGTTTTGAAGCATTGCCAGTGGCTGTCTGCCTGGCCCACCGCAAATGGGAGCTGCTGTACCCTCAGCCTAGGCGGACACGGTGTAGCTCAGGGTGCAGTGTGTTAGGGCTATCCAGCTGACACAGTTCATAGCTTAGTATATCAGCTTATACAGTTTTAGTTGAACAAAGGGGATAGTTTAAGCTACTATACCAGACTCTGAACTGCAGCGGCTGAGAGCCAGCACACATCTGGTTCTGCTGTCCCTCTTCGTGGGCAATGATGTCCAACAAAGTGGTGGGGTAGAGATCTGGGAGAACGAAACTCCCCGTGCTCTGACTGAAAAATCAGAGCCTCTCGTATATTTGAGTTTGCACAATGATTTTTTGGAAAATGTTTCCTGCTGCTGCTGATCCCAGAGTACTGCCTGTATGGATAATGACAGCTAGAGCTGACCACTGACCAGACTCTTGTTATCCATTGGTGGGTTAATGATATATCATCAAAACTGTTTGAGACAGTTTTGTAACAAGCCACTGCGCTTTAATGCATTTGTTGTATTTCTCAATCTAAAAATATAAATTTTTGAAATCAAAGCTTGCAGCCTATTCTCCCATAATGTAAATGAATCACTCTGGTATTCCTTTTTAGATGAATCCAGCAGTTGTGATAATGATATTTTTGAAAGTGGCTGCTGTGTAATGCTGTGTAATTATTTTTAATAATGATTGATCCATAAAATAAAATTCATACCATTCTTAATATGCGTTCTAACTAGAAAGAAGTGATGGTGTGTGTGCAGAGCATGCATATCAAGCAGTGGCTGAGTCCTTGTTTCACCTAAGCGGTGCAGGTGCAAAAGTAGGTATTCTCCTTTGGCTGCAGTGGAATTTCAATTGCCATCACCTGTTTTAGTCTATGAACAAGATTTAGTTTATGAACTTTAGTTTATTTAGTTTATGAATTTAATCTATGAACAAGAGTCAAACTCCAGAGCATGCTATAGAAAACAAAAAGGAAGATAGTGTTATATATGGATACTTTACTTTCTGTCCTAGACAGGGAATGAAAGGAGGTCACGAGGAACAGAGACAGTCTGGGGAATGAGAAAATGCTTATACCAGGGATCTTCTCAGCTGTTCTGGACAGTTTATCATTTGTAGGATCTTAGATACTGGTATGTAGCAGAGCAGTATATTCAGGCACTGGTAGGCCCGTGTAACACACTGTAAAAGACTTTAAATTGTGACACTTTTTATAACCAAAAAGGAACATATGTATAATTTTTCATTTCTAAGTTGTCTTCATAAAATGCATACTTTACGCACTTGGTCAAACCATATGGTTCAAATACTAATATACAGGACATGCCTGAATGTAGCTATTATTAAGACAATACAAAGAGGTTAGGGTAAGGTAGAAGAGGAAAAAGACTTCTCCTTGGTCCCAAGGGAACATGGTTCATATATAATGAGTGCCTAAGTAAGCAAGTATCTTTCTTCCTAGGGGATGGAGGAAGAGAACATTCCTTTTGGGCACAGAGAAATATTCATGTCATCTGCTATGACATGGTATCTGGTTAGGCATCTCTATTAAGCAGCATCACTTGGCCACTGGGACATTAATCTAGCCTGTTTTCTGCCTATTGCTATATTATTCAACTTGTGTCTTTCCACAAAGTCCTAGAATATCTTTTCTCTGTTTTTGCTCTTTGATGATAGTTCCATTCTTCTAGGATCCAAAAATGTGCTGAACACAGGCTTAGATATTATTTTTAATTTATCTATCTGCTGTTTTATACTCTTTTTAAAGGCATCCTAAGTTAACTCTAACTTGGTATCTACCATCCTTAACAACAGCTGTATTTTTAAAACACCCCGCTCTATCATTTGAGTACACTAAACTGTGCTTTAGAGAACTGGTAGATGCATTAGATTAAAAAGACTTTCCTGGATTATTGCTTTCTCTTGCATTAGCATATGAACTGATTTCAGAAGACTACTGGTTAAAAGGGAATCAGTTCATCTGTGACCTCCTGAATATGCATGGGACTCAGCCTTTGTCATCAGGCAGATGCTAATATTAGAAAGAACAAAGCACCTGAGGGACGTTACCAGTGGAAGAAAGAAAGGGTTTTCTTTTGCTGTTAAAGGTAACACAAAAGGAAAATGACACAATGGATGGAAAATGCTGAATCTCTGACATTACTGCTATTTCTCCTCTGCTTGGCTCTGTGGAGGCCTTCCTTAAGCAGGGGCCATAATACTGGAGGGCTCCACTCCTGTCTTGGTATGGCTTAGCTGGGATGCTTGCTTACCAGCAATGTCTCTACAGGTGAAAACAGTGCCTGCAACTGTAGTTGGTGGCTTGGTACCTGACTGAAGCCAGCCTGACTGGAGAAACTAAAAGATCTAAAATCAACTTGATGACATTTAGTAGAAATAAATGCAGAAGATGATAGTAAGGAAAAATGAAGCACAGAATGGCCAATGCCCAGCAAGACAGCAGTCTGTAGAACAGGGTTTGGGACTTATACCGGGTCACAAACTGACAAAATCAGTCAGTGAGGTGCTGTAGCATAGAAAATCATTCTCCCTCTGGGATATATTAATGGGAATGTTATAAAACTGAGAAGAACTTACTCTTTACAGAGCTGGTGTGACATCATTTGGAAGACTGTATCCAGTTCAGAGCATCACACTTTAAAAAGAAGACATTCCAAAAAGAGATCAATGAGAGTAGTAAGAGATGTTTAAAAAAAACATTGTTTGTGATGAAAGAAAGAGGGAAGGATTTGTCTCCTCTAGAAAAGAGAAAAATGTTATTGAGGAGAGGAAGTTATAACAACCTTTCAACCTGTGATATTTAAAATGTTATTGTAAAGAGGACACCGATCAATCATTCTCCATGCCCATCAGCACAGACCAAGGAAAGTATCAGCTAACATTTTAGCAAACACTGCTTTGGTTAAATGTCAGAAAAAATGGAAGCTATAAAGATGTTAATGTTCTGGAACAAGCTATTTAGGTACATTATACTTTCTACCAAAATTTTTCAAAGTAGGCTAGATCAATGCCTGTCTCTTCATAACAGGAGGCTGTACTGAATGATATCTTCAGATCCTTTCCAAGCTTCCAGTAGGAATGCCAGTAAGAACTGCAGGGTTACCTAAGGGACAAAATCCTCTCCAGACTGTGAAGCTGCATCAGTGCATGATATTATCAGGTCCTCGTGGACCCTCATACGGGTCACTGTGCTGGGTGCAGGAGCTTTAATATCCTTGGCAGTTGTAAATATTCTTGGAACTACCAGGGCTGTTCCTGCATTAACATGACTAGCACAGAGCGTGCTCCTTGCTTGAAGTCCTGCTCCTCTCTTAGACACAGCAATGCTCCTCTGTATCATTTTTTCTAGCATCGGGACACAGGTCTCTGGGATCTGAAACAGGCCTGTGAAAACTGGGACCACTGGTGAGTGTAACCAGTGTTTCTCCAGTGCATCTGCAGCCTGACTACTGCATCTACTGCATCTACTTCCCTACCTCCTGGGTTCTGTCCGAAGTAAATAGAGATGAGCTGAAGGACTTAATGCTGGCAGCCTGGAAGGCAAATAATTCTGTGCCTGGGACTGTAACCAGGCAGCTAGCCAGTATCAACTTCAGTAAATCAGCAACATTCACTGCTCTCAGCAAAAATCACCTTTTTCTGTAAAAGTGCACATTCTTGGAAATGTACGCTCAAAAACCCACTTAGGAACTTTCCAGACAATTAATTCACATCTCTTTGGCTTTTAAAAACCCCCCAATTGGTTACAAAGTTTGGGCTGCTCAAATGACTGCTGTAGCAATCTCAGCAGGAAAACTCAGCACTGCTAGAAATCTGCACACATAGCTCTGTTCAGATTTTCTTTTTTTTCTTTTTTTTTTTGAGCTGGGTACAGGAGAATATGCAGTAATGTTTTGATGGGACGTAGTATATGTGGGAATAGTTTACATGTAGTGACAAACAGAGTGTCAAATCTGTTATTACTCCTTTGTCTTTGGCAGGCATAAGAGCATGCTGGGTGCTGTACAAGCAAGGATGCCTATTCCAAAGGTGTGTTGAAAATGCCAGGAACCCCAAAGTCTTGGTACTGCAGGGGCTCTGCGCAGGTGAAAGCTGATCTTTTAAAAGCACTTGTTCACACTTTTGCTGTTACCTGGGGCTCCCAGGGAAACCAAACCCTATAATCTTCGACTGACTCTTTAAAAGATATCTCTAGAAACTGAAACACACCATTTCATGCAAGAAAGGTTTCCTACATTTTGGATTTACAGAGTCCGATTGCTGAAATACTGCTTTAATGTGGCCTTCTCCTCTAAAAATTGGTTTTCCCCAAATGATCCCGAACGTTCTGAAATAACTTGGCAAATCCTAATTCCTGTTGAACTTTTTTTCTTACTTTGTGGTGTTATCATTGGCAAACATACCTCTAGGCTGATATTTAGCGGTAAATTTTTGATGTACTTCCAATAACTTTCACACCTGTCCTTTTTAAGAGCAAAGTAAATCCCACTGAAAAAGGATTTGTAATGATCATCATTTCAGAAGCCTTTACAATAAGTCTAGGGGACTTTAAAAAAGGTGTTGATCTTTTCCGTGGGCCTCCATAACTGCAGTGAAATAAGTCACAGTTCCCAAAGGGACTTTGATTATATAGATTCACAAGCAGAGAGAGCAGAGATAAGTCCAGTAGCTGAAAAGCGCTGAATCTTGCCTTAAAATTAGCAATCACAAAAGCTTTGCCTATTTAAAGCTTTGATTTGAGTAAGTCCCTCAAAGCACAGATCAATCATAGACGCTGTAAAGAAGCCAATCACCATAATGTCGAAGTGATGATGGTTATCCCAGTCTCATTGTTCTCTGCATTAGTCTAGAGATACCATAGGATCAAGCTCTCTTCTTAGACTCTCAGCCTGTCTTCCCTTTGTATTTATAAATGACAGACAAGGGGCAGAAGCAGACGTGTCTTGCAGTCCACAACAGCATATCAATATCCCCATCTGCATAGCACAGCATAGGGGTCACCTTGCAGATGGATTAGTGTGCCTGCTCCCTGTTGCAGCTAGGTACTACAATGAGTTACATAAAAGTCAATTAGCAAAGCAAAGAAAGCAGAGAGCCTAGGAAGACTCTGACGATTTGTTTAAAGACTGTAATCCCCTGATGTTCTGGAGATTTACAGTGAGACTCCCAGATTCCTCTTCTTTAAGGCACCAATAGCGGATGGGGAGTTGCTTGGTGAATTTGACTATTTAGGTGCGTGGCTGAATAATCTATAAGGCATACTTGTAACACAGGGTAATGCTGCATGAATCAGTCCCAGAGCTACATGCTATTTAGTGTCCCTTCGATTGATTACACAACAATAGCATTTAATAGGACAGTCAGACTGCTCCTGAGTTTGGCTATATGAGGCAAATCTCCAAAAATAAAAACTTGAAGGAGTACAGGACTGTTGCAAAGTCTTCCTTTGTTTTACTTATCTGAGTATTGCAACCCTATAGTTACCTTTATTGTAACAAAACAAACTACATTTTTGTACTAACCCTTTTGTCTTTTGTAATAAGTGTGCCCTTTAACTTAATTGTCACATACAGTTCATCCTTATCCCACAGACAGAGCAAATCTTTACCCTGGAAGGTCTTGCGTCCTTTGGGATATCTACCATCCAGTACAAATAATGGAACTCTCCAGAGCTGAGGAACAAGCCTTAACCTTACACTGCAAGGGTTGCTCTTCAGTTTGGTGAGATGATGGCCATATTTGTGGGCATCAGTTTCCCTTAATAGCGATCAGGACTTCCTCGGTTGGCAGCATGTGAGGGTCTAATTTACTGTGGCGTACCATGCAGTTTGGTTTGATGGCCTGTATGCTCTTGTACAATGGCCAAAGGATAACTCCAACCTTGTTGTCATGGGATTGCAGCCATAGCAGCATAATGATTGCCTGTGTGGGATGAGAAACCAGATCTACACAACCTAGTGGAGGTCAGATGAATGTGGTGATGAGGGGAAAGTAGAACCATATGGCTTATGGACCTGGGAGACAGGCAAAACTTCTGAACTTCTGCCCAAGGTGGGCCATGACTCAAAGGAAATGAGTCATCATAATAGCTAATACAGCTACTCTCAATCTCATTTCCTATGGATTAGCACCTCCATTGCAAACATGCATTGCTGCTGATGCTTTTATTAACAACAGGCGGTGTTCCCGATGGAAATTAAGTCCCCAAGTTGAATTTCTGCAGCTGTACATTTAAGCCCCCTTGGCCACCTGAAAATCCCAGTATAGCTTCAGAGAGGGACAGAGGACTTATTAGAGACAGAGATCAAATGCGGTCCCTCCAGATCAGTGCTGAGTCTGGGTGAAAAGGCGGCAAAAGGAAGATCACTATTGCTGCCCCTGCTGTAGATATCCTTTGGCAAAATAGAAAAATTAGTTCCCAAGGGCAGCATGTAGTGCTTTTAAAAGTTTCAGTCCTCTAAAAGAGTGAAAAATCAGGGTGGAACGGTTGGGAGGGAGGCAATACCAGAGGACTAGCAGGATGGGATAAGGGGAGTGAGCAGCAACATTCAGCTAGAAAGATGCTGCTGTTTCATTATGATTTCGGGACCCGACCTGCATAACACTAGCAGGGATGTAAGTTAGCATGGCCTTTGGCTTGCCGCTTCCCTCCTTGGTGCTTTCACCCTCCACTGCAAACTCCCCTCCTGCAGTAAACAACCTCAGATTGAAAATTTTTGTCTGAGAGCTAAATGCTAGTACAATACATTACTATAAGAAATGAATATTTATTTAAAAAATACATAGCTTGAAAGAACTGCAGACCCTCGGTATTTCAACTTGCTGTCCAGAAATCCTGTGCTAATGCAGAGACCGCTATGGTTTCATAAAACAGAAGAGGAGAAATGCCATAATCCCCAACATTTTTCTCTTCCACAGATGTTTTTGTAGTAAAGCTGGAAATTGTACAAGCAGCCACTGGGTGGCAATGTTTCACACACAATTTCAACCTCAACAGTTTAATAAGACTTGGAGTGCAGGTGCTCATCTGATTAAAACTTTCATCCAAATCCTAGTCTAACACTTATTCCAATTCCGTGTTTATATCTCTGACAAAAATTGAACTGACAGTTGTATTATGGAGAGGCTACTGGCTCTGCATAGCCAAGGTCGAAACTTGCTTTCCATTATAAACTCAATCTTGGTCTTACTTCTGAAATTCTCAGTAAAGATCAATCTTTTCGCATATTGGGCTCACAACGAGTAGCAAAGAGAGATGTTTTGTTCACATTTCAGATGACTCAGGTAAGGTATCCATTTAATTCAGGTCTCTGGACACCTCTGTGTTAAAATATCTGTGAGTTTTTTGTCACACTTTGCAGGGTCTCCTCTGTGAACCTTGCAATGAAATTCAAGACCTTGAGGACATCATGTGCTGGGGCTTAAAGACCTACTGGGTAAAACTGGAAGTGAAGTTGCTCCAGCTGAATTCACGCCTCTTTTCTTACATTTGCCTGCAGTGGATATTTACCTAACCAAGTTTTCCTGAACATTTTCAGAAAATGAAAACCTAGTGACGAGTAACACCATGACAGGTGCAAGTATTCACAGGAAGCAATTTTTTACGCTCATCTCTCAGTATTCATGCTGGAAGCACTCACACCTGGATTCATTTTGGAAACAAGCACAATGCAGATCGGCTGCCTTGCCTGGCAAATCACAGCTGACCAACAGGGCTCAGAAAGAAGATGCTGAATGCTTAGAGAACTAATGTGGCATCCATCCACTATGCTTTTTTTCTCTTTTAAAAAAAGAATACTGTAACACTTCAGAAGGCAATTTCAAATATGCAAGTTGAAGAAGCCTGATCATTAGAAGCAGGTATTGTGAGAAAGTAAAACACTAAAAATCACTGATTATATTATTTACTTTGTTGCACTTACTATATTACAAAAAGCCTCCTCTCTTTTTACCTGCTCTTGTTGTCTATTGCTAACCAGCACATACCTGATAGGTATGCCATATACTAGGCAAGAAAACAGGAAATCGCCATTCCCAGGAAATTATTTGCAAATTTTTGTTTATGGTTTCAGTAGTAGTTATGGGAATCATGTTCCTGTACATTCCTTCCTGTCTGGGCCTGTTTAATATAGTGTTTACCAGGTCTGAGGAAACCAACTGCTTTGGAGGATGTTTGTCTCTTGAGATTTCTTGGTGCTAAGGTCACTGAGGAATGGATACACTTTCTGCTCTACCACTGATGTTGACCAACAAGCTTTTCCCACCTTCCTTGAGAAGTTTTCATATCTACATTCAGAAACTTGAGAATTCCTCTAGTTGGGAAAAATTCAATCACATTGCTATATTGACACAGTCTTTGAATCCCCTGCTTTACTGCTAAAGATCATAGCAAATGCTCCTAGCAGATTTTATGTAACAGATAAAGGTATACAGAAGAGAAGAATGAAAGCCTGGTATGACTGTGGAAGAAAGTTAAGGGAAGAACTACACCTAAGCAGCATTTCTACTTTCAAGCATCCCATTTAATCTTATGATGTGTTCCCTAACATTGTAATAGCTCTGTCAGAGATTGGAATGCTCTTCTATTTTATTTTCCTGATACTGACAGACACTCTCATACTGTACACAAGCTTGTGTCTAGGAAGTGCATGACTTCACTTGCTTTGTTGCTACGTAGAGCTAAATTCAGCAGGTGAATATGTATCTGATCAAACCATTTCAAACTTGGCACTTCCATCCTTTTTGATCATGACTGATGGCATGCCACAAAACTATATAAACTGTTATAACATAAAACTAGGGTACAGCCAGGCAGTAGTGCAGAAAATAAATTAGTCTTAAATTGCCTACATCTTGTTGAGAAAATGATGAAACCTAGTCCTAGCAGTAGCATGGTGATACCATTTGCACCACAGAAATTCATTTATAAGGTTACCATTTCTCTAACAAAAACTATTCCCTTGGGTATTAGTAATTCGAGTGTGAATATTTGTTTTAGGAGGAACTTTATCAGTGTGCATTTGTGAGGATATATTTAAGCCAAGTATTTAAAAAGGGAAATCATGTACTTTTAAAAATAATTATAAGTATTCATTTAATTAAAGCAGGTTTTTAAAACCCTAAGCACACTAGCCAAATGAGTTTTACAGGGTCTTGTCATAGAGGAGTTCTTGTTAGCAAGCAGCTGTTGATGACCAAGAGCTCAGGTTCTTGGTTGATGCAGTAGGTCAGTCATACAGAAAGGGTAAGTCTCAACAGCACTCAACAGCCATTTGTATGACCTGGTCAAAAACACAGGGCCTGATTTTTTTTGAGAGTGTGATTTTATTGAAATGAGTGAGGTCAAGCCATAGGTCTAATACACAGCTGCAGCTATGTGTGCAAATCTGGCCCCAGGAGCTTTGCATTATACGTTCTGTATATGGGAAACATGCAAATAGTGATTATCTATTAACATTTTTGTCTAAATACCTTGTTCAAAATTGGATAGGGTGTCTGGAGACAGGGCAGGAAATGTTGCTGCAGGAATTGAAGATTTAAGTAAAGTTTTTCTTTTTTTAAAAGCATCAGAGGTCTGCCTATTTGGATCAAAATGGAATATTTTATTTTGGCACTTTAAATCATGACAGACTGCATATTCACACACACACACACTTGGGTACAAATCATTATACGAGTTTTCCCTGTATTTCTCTTCACGCGATGAGTAGTTCTATACTGAATGAACTATGTGTATGCTTGAAGCTAATCGTGCAAAAGTAAGTCTTTTTCAACATCAAACTTATTTGTGGGCACTGGACTACTTTCAGTATGCTGTGGTGGTCTGAGGTGAAGCATACTTCTGAAATACATTGCATTCAATCTTACATTCTGGCAAACCTCACATTGAAGTTTTCAGGATTTTGCCCAAATAAAGAGTGTAGGATTATTCCCACTGTCTGTGATAAGGCAGACAAACCCCAGTAATTTTCCCCCGTCATGAAAGAATACATTTCTAAGATAACCTCCTTGCAGAAGCACATCATCAACTCTCAGCAAGAAGATGGAAGCACAGAGTACAATGAAGAACAATACTTTTACAAGTAAAACTCAGAAGTGACTTTAGGGCAGGCTGAAACAGCATTTAAAATAACATCAGAATAACATCTGGAAAGCATTTCTACTCAGACAGTTATGAGAAGCTTCTGGATATGAGCACTGTATTTCCTGTGGAATTAAAAAATGTTGCTAGTACTAATAATGCTGGTTTTAAAAATTCAAACTACTTTGGGAAATCAGTGATTAATGTCCCAGTATAAATATTCTAAGAGACAATAGTCACAGTTTCTCAGGGGGAACCTCTAGTACATCGTGGCCAAACACAGAGGGGATCTACATATATTGTGAAACAGTACTTAAAGTAAGATTAATATTCTTCAGTGTGGCTGCTTTCAGTGTGATGCAAAGTCAACCAGATATGAAGGAGATGGTCTGACTGGAAAGTGCAGTGAAATTGTCACATACAATTGTCATTGTTAACATTTTTGCCAATGTTAACGACACCAAAGTAACTTGAGGGACTTCATTTATTTCCTCCTGAACAGCAGAATACCCTGGTACTTGCTCCGGGTCATATTTGTTAATTTTTGGTGTATGTACCTCTGTTTGGGGAGGTTCCCCTGCTTCCACTGCTTTTCCTCCCTCTGAGGAGGAGGAGAGGCTGTGGGCAGCGAGGGCACAGCAGAAAATGTCCCTTGCCCACCTTGTGACAGTTGTGAGAGGGACAAGAAGACCGTGTCGCAAAGAGATGGGGAGGGCAAAAAAGCTTGTGGACAAAGCAGCAAAAGAGCTGGAATGTGTAAACGCCGGTCCCACTAAGGTCGGGGCAAATTTTGCAGGCAATCTCAATCCTTACACACCACAAATGGGAGGCAGAAAGACTGAAAGGGTTCACAAGGAGGTTAACTTTTCATTTGCTTAGTTGCACTTGAAATTAAATGTGAGAAAATACCAAATATTTCAGACCTTAGCAAAAGCTTATTTTCTCCCTGGGAAAGAAAAAAAGAGAGATTGCTTAGAAAACTTTTAAGCTGAGAGGATATTTTTTGTTTTTGGAAACCAAAGACCAAACATTTTGAAAGGTGAAAAGGAATATTTCAGGGGTTGTTTATTCCATCAGCAGAAACTCTGTGTTTCACTAAAAAGCAAAGTTACTTTATGCACCTCTGTCTTCTAGACAATCTTTTCCTCCATTTTTTTAACAGCCTTGCAAGAGTCGTCTCCATTCAACTCTGCTTTATTTTGCCTCCTCCTGATTTCATTATTTTGTTCCACACAAAATTTTGCAAAGTTGGCCTTCAAGTATGGTTTTTGGCAGAGAACCTTTGGACAGAGTTAAAGAGAAAAGGTGGCTCAATCAGTTTCTATCTAAAGCGTCGGAGAATTGAAAGCTAAATGATTGTGTCCTCTCACTCAGTGTTGCTATCCTGCTTATACCAGCAATTTCAGATTCTCATTCCATTTTCAGAGCAGACAAGATTTCTGGTTGCTATCTTATTTTGCTATAGAACATCTTCAGTAATGGCATGATATCTAGCTGTGCTACCACTTAGCAGTTAATAGTTTTAGAAGTATCCTTTAATTTTTAATCCACTAAATGTCTTCTCTTAAACACCCAGTCAGATTTGTATCATTTTTTAGTTTTGTGTGACAGCATCCTGAAAAATGTTCAGCGGTCTGTAAATCTATAAAAAAACAGTCTAATTTCCACCTTAATTCCAGACGCAACAGAATAAGAGGAGTGTATACCTGTTTTACTGATATATGAGAGAGACTTGAAGAAGGTGACCATTGCAGAGGTTGATTTGGCATCCTCAGCAACTTTGAAAGTAAGTAGAAGGTTTAAAATCACTAGCTTCAGCATTTTCAGAATTTAAAAAATTGTTGTGAAAGTGAAAAACATCTCTCAGTCTGGAGCTGTGGGAAACAGCATCTGTTAAATTATGACTTATAAATGATGATGAGAGGAGAAAGAACAAGCAAATAGGTTCATGTATTTGGGAAGGCTTTATTTTGTATCTGAGAAACTATTCCTCATATGAAAGAGGGTACAACTGCTGTAACCTGTCTGAGAAATGTGTTAAAAGTTTGGTTATTTTCATAACATAATAGTCAGTAAAAGGGCTTTTTTTTAACCGAGGGGAATACACTTTATGGGGAGCTTAGTGTTAGACATACTCAGTATACACAATCACAGCCTTGTTTTGAATGTTTAAGTGGCAACAGAATTTGATGCCCAACTGGAGAACTGATGCCTTTGGAGAATCAACAGGGTAGTGCTCCAGTGGTTCTTGAAAGCTCCATAAGCAGGAAAGTAGGTCTTTTTTATTCTGTTTTTATTTTCTGTGAGGTGCCAAACATGTGTTGTAATATATAAACAAACAAAACCCGTTCCCTGATCAAGGCAGTGAGAGGTAAAAATGCATGTTGATAACACTGAAATGCTAGAACAAGTTTTCTTTTTCATTCCCAGCCTTGACCTGTCAGAGGAGCTGTCAGAGGCAAGACAGAGAGGCAAACACATTGATTAATCCTACTCTTTTAAAGAATTTGCATCCCGGTTCTTGATAGCAGCTCAGTCTTTTTGTGTGAAATGATGAAGATGATGGATTTGCAAACAGACCTGTCGAAGCCACTGGGAATTGAATGGGTAACTCTATAGGGCAGCTCTGGTAATCCCAATTGTGGGGTTATGGGATTGTTATGGAAATATTTAAAAAATGAGATTGTTCTAGGCAAGGAAAGGACAAGCTTGTTTAGTGAGTCCAGACCTCTGCTGCATCTTGCTTTTCCTTTTCATATATTTTTGAGTTTTCCCTTCAAACTACACTTTTTTGCCTCCATTAGTTTTAGAATCTGCATAAATTGTATGACGGGCACTGAGAAGGGGGATCAGTGGGTATTTTATTGCCCCACTAAAATGTTGCCTTTATACCACCCTGTCTGGAGTTTGGTAGGTCTGGGGGAAGGCCGAGCGTCGCACATTTGCACTTCTTGTTAGCGCTTGTGCAAGCGCCCCACAGGAGAGAGAAATGGCTTGAAGGTGTTTCTTAGGAGAAAATTAGCAGATCGCTGTGACTGTAGTCACAGCTCCAAAGACTGTTCACTGCTCAGAGCAGCATGCGGCCCATGCCGGCTTTGCAGCCAGGCAGGGATGGGACAGTCCTTTGATGCCTGTAATCAATAGCTCTCTCTTCCTGCCAAAGGCTGAAGTGACATTCACCTGCCAGCTCTGGGGAGAGGATGGGTGAAAACTGCTTATGCACAGCACCTTTCCCTTTCAGTAACTTTTTTTTCTTTTCTTTTCCCCTTCAAAGCCACCAGCTGAAATAGAGCCATACACTCCGGAGCCTAACGGCTCGCTTTGCCAAGGGACACTCTTGTTTGCATAATGGGACCAGCTGGTCATGGCAGGTTATGTGATGCCAGCAGCTGCCTCTTTTCAAACAGCTTTAGTGGCTCCTAGCCCCTGCCAGTCACCAGGGTGAGAAACAGGGTCCTTGGGGAGCTCAGTCTTTATTAAGCAACCTGGAGAAACCCTGTTGTTCTAAAAATTTGAAGCAAATTAGGAGGTTGATTGACTACTGCATGGCTAGTCCCACCAGCCTTTCTGTTAATCTGGAGAAAGAGGAGTGAACAAAAGGGAGCAAGTGGGCTCTACTTTTCATATATATTTTTTAATAAGTAAGAATTTCTTCCCCAAATCTTTTTCCACGTTGGAATAGCTCGCAAAGAGGTGCTGCAAGCATGGCGTTAATTATGTAAGTCACATGTATTGTTTCTACTCTCTGATTGAGTGACTTAGGAAATCAGCCATGTCAATGAAAATTATAACAATCAAACATAAAGATGTTTTTTCTTTTGTTTGCTGACTATCTCAGAATTCAAAGGTGAAAATCAATGTTTTGAACATCAGTGGAAGTGAAGCCTGACTGCATGAATATTTACTTCAGCAAAGATGTCAGACTGGCAAAGCATATGAATCAAATTTAGTTTTGTTTGTTATTATTGTTAATACTAACTGGTTGTGTGACAGTATTATTTAATAGTCTTTCAGTGTTCAAAATACAATGAAAGCATACAACTAAGTGATAGCCTGAGCCTCAGAGAAATTACAATATAAGCATAAAACAGGGGGTTTACTGGCTTTAGAACAAGTATTTGCAGAATTTCCCTCTCTTCTCCCTGTCTCTTTCTCTGTCTCTCACACACACTCTTTTCCCAATTATAAGTAAGAACCAGTCTGAAATTTTTGATTTAATGTTACCACTACATATTCCCCAAGATAGTGCTGCATAAAGCTTTTAGCTTCTCTAACTTCTGCAAGTGCTTTATTTTAGACAGAAGAGAGAAATCACACTGATCACATTTCTGTGATGTCAAAGGATTCAGTCATATTGTAGCTGCACTTCTATAATTCATTCTGCAGAGGGATCTGCTCAAAATAGAAAGTGTCTTAGAGCTAGCATAGAAATCTATCATCTCCAGCAATAGTTTTTTGTTCTTGGTGCTTTGCATGACTAATAGGGTTGGGTAAACATCTCTAAAACTTTTCTACAAATATTAACAGTCCTACTATTCAACACTTTGGACTCTGTTTAAAACCTTCCAGCTACAATGATAATTCAAAATTGAAATTTCAGTCACTGAAATTACTGCCAAGATTATTTATTGAGAGATCACATTTTAAGTCACTTTTCACAAATTGACTCATAAAATCATAAGTAAAAAAAAAAAAAAAGGAATTTAAAAAGGTGAGCTTTTAAACCAGAAATGTTAATCTAAAAGTTATGGTCTGTAATCAGGGCATAAAAATGTGCCAGGAATACTGTATGTCCAATTAAAAGCATTAGAATGTAAAATTTCAAACAGTGAATCGCTGTTACGGATTACTCAAGGCAAAAACTGCAGACTGGGAATTCTTTAGGAGGAGTTACTCAATATAGTATTTGAAATAATGCATACATTCAAAAACACTGTAGTCAGATACTAACAGAGGAGAATACTGTAGGTATCTCCTCTACTTGTAAGAGTAGTTTTGTACACAGACGCAGGCTCAGCCTCAGGATTACCAGCAATCTGAAAGCTTCAGCGGTCTCAGCTAGCACCGGCTAGCAGAGTGCACGCTCCTATATTACATGACATGGTTGCAGTACTCTCCATTTAAGTCAGGGTTGTTTTGATCCATGCAAGGATCAATTTATTTATTTATTTATTTGCCAAGTAGTTGCAGAATCTCGTAACAGAGGCATACACAAACTGCAATGTTAAAAAAGAGTAAAGTTCATAACGCCTAGCAAGATTACAGCACTGAACAGTATGAAATCAGTGTGGGAAAGGACAGATGATGCAGAGTCTGGTCTAATGCCAAAGGGGATCAATGGCAGATCATCTGCAGACTTCAGTGGGGTGGGATTGAAACAGGGATCTAATCACAACTCTGATCCTCTCTTTGTCTGTAAATTTGGGCAACTTATTTCTACAATATAGCCTTCATTTCTTTCTGGAATTGTTGTGAAGCTTCAGTTTGTGTTTCAGAGTGTCAAACCTTAAATGAAAATATGAGCAATTCAAAAAATATAAACCAAAAGCAGTGACACAAAAATATGGGTTTTTTTAATCTTAATTAAGAGCAAGTAGCAGCAAGATGATGATATGTATATAGTGCACTAGAAGTGCACTTAAACTTCTCACTTATAGTTTCAATTAGAAAGAGAGATGTTACAAGAATATAGATGAAACATGTAAGAATACTGAAAAAAGTTGTAGATCTGAAGCACAAAAATGCCTGCCATATGAAAACTTTGCCCCACATACACAAAAACCCACAGGTACTGAATATAGTGGCGAAACAAAGGCAGAAGCATATTTCAAAGCAAGCAGGTGCTTGCAAAAATAAAGCCATTCGGAGGACTCAATGAATAATAATAAGAGTACTTAGCACTTGCATAATTAAGGAAGCTGTTTTGCCAAGGGCTCAGTACTAGTGCAACTTAGCAAAATTGTGACTGAAGATAAAGGAGCATTGTCAACAGGCCATATCAACAGTTTATTGGATTTCATATTAAAGTATTAAAAGCTTCCCTTTTCTGATTCTGAATCATCCATATTTCTGGCCCCACAAGATTGCTCTACTAACAGCTTCAGTCCTTCAGGTTGTTCAATTACATACATAAACATTAATTTTTGAATAATTTTAGCCTTACCCTTTGTTTATTATGAGGAATCATTTACTTAACTCATTAAGCCAAATGGACATTTTCTTCAAATTGGGATGGTGCTTAAAACTGTATTTTACATGTATACTGATACTGGGCAAAATGTTGCTCTTCACTTTGAGAAAATTCTCTACAATGCAGTACTGACCTCGTATCCTGAAATAACAGTTTTCTGTCAGTTTTTCTGTGTTCCTGAACCACTCCTTTTCAGGTGTGTTTTTAGGTTATCTCATTGTCTTTTGTTTACTTTTGTCTTTTGTCTTTGCAAAATATTGAGCCAGTAAGTGCATTTTTCACAAATGTATTTTTAACCAAATATTTCCATGCATGCAAGAACACATGTCCTCTCTTGGCTCTTTTGTCCTCTGAGTACAGTATTGTGAAAATTCAAAGCTGTTTCTATACAGATCCCTGAATATCAATCATTGATATTTTGACAAAGTATTTTAAAAAGGAAGTACAATGTGAGATAGGTCTACAAAGTTACACTGATCTGAGTTAGAGCCAGTGTGCTACTTTACCAACATTTTCTGACAGCTGCATGAGGAATAGCATGTTGGACAGTAGCATTTAATTTTTTAAAAGGCCAAAATTCTCTCTATGTTAATGAAATTCTGAAAACTGTAGCTGATTTATCTGAATTTCACATGAAGAGGGTCTGGTTTATCCATAATAACTTGGTAAGAATTCAAAAGAATTACATCTCACAGCTGTTGAACAGCACATGTGAAAGATGGGACGTGGGAGTAGTCAAGTCCATTATAATCTATATTGATGCCCCTTTTGTCAATTTTACCATAGAAATCAAGACTTAGCATGCCTGAAAATAATTACCTTCTCCTCGCTGGAGATAGTCCTTCTGTAGTGGCATGATGCTATGTGCACAATGGGTATGAGACTGCTTTTGTCATGTGCTTCGCATAGTCTGTATTTGACTGACAGAGGACTTCAGGGGCATCAGTTCAGGTTTTTACGAGTACTCGTAAACCCCAAAGCTAAAATCCTCTTCTCATATCTGTCAAGATACTCTGCTCTCCCTCACGTATGAGACATCTCAGAACGTAGGTAGAGGAGAATAATGGATATGAGAACTGTTACGTGGCTCTGAGATGAGACTTTTGCTGTGAGAACACTCAGTTCATTTAAACAGAAAAAGACTCATTATACTGCTGTCTATGACAAAACTTTAAAGACTAATTTCATTTTGGGCAGTCTTTTTGTCTGCCTGTAGAAAACTAACCATTCTAACTCCTATTTGTTCAGTTTGCCTGAACTGGGTAATTTAAAGCTCTCTGCTTCCTGATTTTTACAGCAATTAGACCTCTGGACAGTGCTGAAGTAGCTTGGATTTTTACAGCTATCATATACGAAGGATTGCAGGAGTCTAAAAAATAAAAACTACCCTATGTCTTCTCCCATGTAGAAAAGCTTGCTTAATTTACTGGTTTTAGAACACAGGTAATTCAACATTCACTTCTTCAGTGCATGTTTTCTAGATTTGCTTTTTCTTTTTCTGAAAGGACAGGCTGTAAGAGTGAGTCTGTTAGGAAAATATAGCACTCAAAACCTCAGTACAAGATTGGAAGGCGCCACCTATTTCCCATAATTGCAGGCACACACTGCCCATCTCTTTTCCTCCCCTGCACACCATAAACCGTTCTCCAATACTCTGTAGCAAACTTTAATTGAAAGAACAAAAGCCTCAGAACCTATTGTTTGCCCCAGGGTGGGAATGGAGGAGGCCAAGGGCATTACCATTACCTTAGATTCTTCCAAAAACAAGGAATTTGTCAGGTGGGAATGTCTCAATTAGAGATATTAGAGATAGACCTCTCTGAAATGAGGTCTGTCATCTCCCACATTACTAAGGGAAGTAAAAAATAAAATATCTGTCATGTTTTCTCTCTGCTCCACTTTGTCTTTCTCTGGTTTCGGACTGCCACACTCCCGTGATCTTTTCAAGAGTTGAAACATTTTGGTAGTCTCACTGTGGCTCCCAATAGACGCAAAACTGCAAGTCTTAGCAGGCAGACCCAGGACTGAATGGCCAAAGAGAGTGAATGGTGCTCTCACTGGGGAGAGGCGCGGGCGTTTGAGCTGATGTCTTGTTTGCACTGGGGATGTGGGAGTGAGATCAGGCACATGTTATGCTACTTGGACTCCCTCTGGCCTCAGGTCATGCTCACTGGAGTCATATTTTTAGAAATGCTTAGTACCTGTCATTGGGATCTGATTTTTAGATGTGCTTCCAATTAAGCACTGAAATAAATAGATGGATTTGAAAAGAGCTCAAACTCTTGGGCCAAATCCTTCTGAAATTCTGACTGCAGTTGTTCTTCAAGTTGTTCAAGTTGATCTTGCTCTGAGTGCTTTTGAAAACTGCTTCCAACTCTTATCATAGAATAAGAATTACAACTGAATTTCATTTTTCCACATCTAAGGAACAGTACAGGCAGATGCTGCCTGAAATCTTTCCCTTCCTCATCCTATCAATGACTTTGCTCAAAAGTAATATGAAGGTTGATCTGCCTGCAACTTATTTCATCCATTAAAGTAAGTCAGATCTAAGACGGGCTGCTCAGATTGGATCTGATCAGTGAGCTCAAAGCCTCTTGAGAACTTATGTGCCATTTTTATTCTATTCTGTAAACACATGCGTGAGAAAGCTCCTGGAGGAGCAACTTGTTAGCCACACATGAATTGTCATTTTGGTCTTGTCTGGGTCAATAATAAACTTCTGAGAGATCTGCTAATACACTGCAAAACCTGTCAGATGAAGATAGTAATTCTGGAGTGTCCCCTCTGGGTACTCTTCTGGTTCCTGGAAAGAAGGGAATCATTCGCACAGGAAGATATTAACAAAAATGAGAGACCAATAAATGCACCTGTCACTGTTCAGCAACAGCTAAAATTAATTCGCAAATCCAAACATTCTGCAGAAAACTGAACACAATTATATAAGAAATTAAGTTATACAGTTGCCATGACCTTTAATCAATCATTCCAGCTGTTAATGTTAATTTTGTGATCTGAAAATCATAGTTCTATTTGCATTTTAATGGCTGCTAAATGAGAGTCATCAGGAAGAAACAGTAGCAGCCTGGCCTTTTGATACCAAGTTCTTCCTTCCTAATGTGTTTTGGGAGATTTGGAATTCCTGTTCAGAAAGGGTTTTGTTTCCAAATGCAGCAGGCAGTTTAGGGAGCCAACTTTGCAGAGGGAAATATAGACGATTCTAAGCAAAATCCCATTTTAATCTGGCTGTAGTAACAAACAAATAAAAAAAAAAACAGGTAAAAAAAGCTGTAATGGCAAATTCATTACCCTCAAAGTAACAAAAACTCTGGCTCTTCAAAAACATTTTTCACAGAAATATGCTATTATACTAATTTTTCCAACAGTAGGGTTTTTGCATTTAACCAACAGAAATTTTTGTAAAATGGGACAGAAAGTGGAAATGAAATAAACCCCAGAAAATGAAATAAAGATGTTAAAAGCACAGGAAACATAGGTTAGGTTCAATTAGTTTCTTTTGTACTGACATGGCCAAAGTGTTACGTACAGGATTATTTTACACCACTATAACCTATATGCTACTTACTGGCTTATTTTGCAGATAATGCCTTTAGTGGTATCACATTAGATCAAAACTCTATTTAAATCAGATTCCCACTCTGGAATAACTGTGAACTTGTTGATTGCTTTAATTTTTAATAATATCTAAATGTCTGCCAGCCTCTTGTGCTAGTATTTTCCATTTTAACATTAAGACATTTTCTTATTAATGTAAAGACCTTCATTGTTACATGACAATTTATTTGTATGCGAAGTGCATAAATCTGATTAAAATGTGATGTTCTGCTTAAATCTTCATCTAAATCTCCTAGGAGACAGTCCCCAGGTGAATCTTTGGTTAAAAAAGGAGGTCTTGGAACTGCGTGTTCAGAAAGGAAAGCAGCAAGCTACAGACAGTTTCAGCAATTGGAAAGCAAAGTTAGTATTAACAATGAGAGAAGAAAATGGTTTAGCTCTTTCCAAAGTTCTTTTTATTTAACACAGGTAAATTATAAGAGGAAGAAACTTTCAGCAGATGTTTTGAGGCTCAGTTTCATAAGGGATTGAATAGCAATGAAAAAGAGGAACATTGATAAATGCCCTGCTTTTTATCACACAAGTAGGGCTCCTGTCCATAAAGGCTGTCTAATTTGAATGCATTGAACAGCACACCCTCTTCTCTCCCCCAGCAGAGAAACTGTTCATTTTCTGTTTCTGCATTACTTCTACAAATAAAACGGGTGCAGGTGGAATGCATGCTAATGGGGCTGAAGTCAGAGCACTGACTTCTGCGGGAAATTGTTGCAGAGCAGAAGGACCCCCATCTTTACCGTGTCAAGTCCTGCCCTGGGTTCCTAGGCAGACATGCTGTTGCCCTTCAAGCTTCCCATTTTAAAAAGTTAACCAGGAAACAAGGTACGAGACAGCTCTGACTGAAAAGCAAATCAAAAGCAACAGTTTTAGAGAGACAATATTTTGTTTTTGCTGGACTTTGGGAATTTTGTTGCCTTAGAAACCTGAGGATTTTGCATTCTGGCCAGTAGCAGTCTAATGTGTAGTGTGGCTTCATTGCACAAAGTCAGGGCAGCTCGTGTGTGTGTGTGTGTGTGTGTGTGTGCGTGCACGTAAGCAGTCTGAAGTTCTGGATCTGCAGAAGTCAGTAGGAGCTTTGCCACTGATTTCAGTGAGACCAGTCTGAAGTCCTTTAGCCCATAATGAGAACAGGTACGGTACAGGTGTCTGTGGGCTTCTCCATGCTGGCCTTGTGACAAGTGTAAACTCTACATCTAAACAGACCGAAAATGTTTGGTGTGAAAGTTAAATTATTTGCCAAGATTGACTAATTGATTCTGGTGAATCTTCCCCAATTACTAAAAGTAATGGAAATTAGTATTAATTGTGGCATTTTTTTCCTGGGTATATGTATTTCCATTACAGGTCTTGTCCTATTTAAATCAGAATATGCAAATCTCCAAAGGTTTGGTGGTTGATTTGGTTAAGTGTTCAGAAGGTCTAAGGCTAATTCTAATTGCATAAACTTCTGTGAACCTCTTCAGTCAAGACATCAGTCCAGAGACCTCTTGAGTATAAGCTCTCTCATAAGATTTCTAGTAATTCCAACTCTGATCAGGTGAGAAATATTATAAGAATTTTTTTTTTTACCAGGTACTTTGGATTTTTAGACTATTAAACATTCTTCAAGAAGAATGGCGTGCAGAAGGGATGCAGTTTGAGTTTCTGCTAAAGAATCAGTCTTCTCCTTTTTTACCCAACCATACTCATCTGTCCTGAATTTTCCTTGCTGGATTAGAGGCATTAAAGTAATCCCAACAGAGTAATACCATAACTTATTTTCTACCTGTTGATAATCCTTGGCGTTTAAAATGTCACTATTTTATTTTTGAGACAGAGCTTTCTTAGGAAACCCTCTATGTGCTGTTTATCATGCAATATGTATCATGTTCCTCAATAACCTTCAAGAATAAAGGCAGAGAATTAGCTCCAGGAGAACAGACAAATCTCAAAGGTATCTTTATAGCTACATTGCAGGTCAGAGGCTCAATGCAAATGGGACCCATTTTGTTACTTACAAATTGCTGAGTTGTAGAAACTGTCTAGATTAATATCCTAAACACATATATTCTTCCTATTATTCTTGATCATATCTTGTTTGTATTACGTTTTTCATAATCTAGATAATTTAGTATTAAACTGAAATGGTTTTAACAAATCAGACCCCAGGGTGCTGTAGAGTTATGTTTTTCAAGTAGTCAGGGCTTTAATACAGTTCAGTTCTCTTATTTCACCATTTTCTTTCCCCCATCAGAATTGCTGCCTACTCCTTTCAGCCATATTCAGGAAAACCAATTATTTTTCAAGATGGTTTTATCCTGATTTAAGAGATTTATAACACTTGACATTCAGGTTTTCTGCTCATGATCTAGCCTGGGGACTAAAGCATGATGCTGGCTGAAAAATCTTTATGCAAAAATAAGCCCATGCCTCCATTTCCTTTCTCAAAGCCTGCCGGAGGCAATGATAGATGATGCATAGTTTGGGTGTCACAGACGTTCCTCCTCTTCGTGGATATGTTCCTTTTTTCTCCAGAAAATTCCATTCAACCTTGCTCGAGCTGATAGTAGATGTGTTTAAAAGCCTTACGTCATTAACACACAGTGACAGGAGTTGTTGGAAGGAGTTGTGTTTCAGTCCATTTCCCCAGATTGCTGACACTAGTGCTAAAATGCACATAAAGACCGTCTGGCCCAAAGAGGATTGTTTCCATAAAAGTGGACTTATGCCAAAAGTTTATGTATACAAAGCTAAGAAAGAAGAGTGTTGAGACCAAAGGGGAAGACTGTTCTTAGCAATATACTGGCTACTGGAGTCCTTATCATGAAAGCAGAACTGAGTTTCCTCATATCCCCTTTGAAATGACCAGCTAGATGTAGTTTTGGCTCTTCCACATTGTCTTGAAGAGAGAAGAAGAGAGATTTGGAGCTGGGCTTCTTCCTGGTCAGGCAGCAGTTGGAGAATGGTGATGGGAGCAAGTAACAGAGCTCTCCACTTGCACTCTACTTTTACAGCAAGAGTGGAATCATGGTCAAACACTGCAGACAGCATTACTGAGATAGATGACCCTATATATGGAAGTAAGAGTCAATAATTTTCCTTTTGGCTGATGGACAGGTGTCTCCAAAACGGGTATGGGAAAGCTCTGTTGCAGAGTCCTTGCTGCATTCATTAACCTTCAGCCTCTCTCCCTCCTCGCTTTCCCAAGAAGTCCTCTTGGGATCCCAGCAATGATTATTTAAAAAGTGAGTAACCTTACCTGTTCTGGCAATTATGAGAAACAGGTAAATGCTATATGACAGGTGTTTAACTTGAACTGTGCTATTGGATCCCAGAAGTGGAGGTACTGTTTCTCTTAATTGTTTGGCAGAAGAGTTTATCACATCTTTTTCAAGTGATAAGTTTGGAATGGATCTCAGTGTCCTGTTCAGATGATTTCCCAGATCATAGGTTTTCTCATTTGCCTCAGGAATGAGTCTTTGAAGTGATTTGGTGTGCTAGACCTTGAAAACTTAACGTTAATAGAAAAAAATGGAAAACTGTAATAAAGTGAATGAAAAACAAAGTAGATGGCAGTCAAATAAGTGAAATAAATCTCAGCAGTGAAATGATTTCTCAGCAGAGAACCAGATTTAATGGAGAAAAGAAATTTATCAAGAACTTAAACAGAATCTGCAGGAAGGAAGGTTAAGGTGAAGTAATCAATAAACATTTAGAAGTTGCTATTTCCCCAAGTCTCCTAACACTCACAAAGTCCTAATCCCACCTTCCTAAGCTGTAGAGCAGAGCTGAGGTTGCACGACAAGATAGTATATCTGGTCTGGTGTTGGCAGGCTTAAACAAAATTCCCTATATTTTCTTCATCCCTGGGACCTACAAGTAAGCTGATTTACCAGAGCTGAAGTTCTGACTTCAGAATAGCCCTAGAGGCTTTAAAACAAGTTTGGATTTAGCACCGTTGTATAGAATACTGTGTTTAATAACTCGGAAAGCAGATGATTTAACCTAGAGATATATTTTAAATAGTTTTTTCTGATTTTAGTTTTAGACTAATGCATAGGAGCATACCACCATTACCAATGGCAATAAATGTAACTCTGCATTATATGGAGCACTATTGATAAGTCAATTCTAGTGACAATGTTATGGCTTCTTTTATCAGGGAGTATACTGCGTGTGTCCCAGGTAATCTCTGAAAAAAATATTCAGAATATTTTCTGATGAGCCTGATAGGATTGTTCTTCTAGATAGAAAAAATCAGGAATCATCTCTGTTCTGGCTCTTACATGAATGATCATAAAGTGGTTAACAGAAATTCTTCATCAGTGCAGAAATATTTACAGTGATGTGCTGTTTTGTCTGCACAAGAATAAGTAAAATCCATTTTAAACTCAGCTAACATACAGCACTGTGTATGTGAGTATTCCTGTTTCAGAAACTTTTGCAGTATGATTACTCTTCTGTTATACAATCTGGAACATAAATTGACAGCATTAGCAAGGAGCTTTTCATTCATTGGCATAATAGTTCAACGTGTTATGGAAATAACTTAGGTTCATTTATATTCAAGGGCTTTGGAAGGACTTTTATGTAGAATGGTGCTCAAATGCAAATTTCCAACGTATCCAAATTTACTTGACATATTTTTCTCTTAAAAGGAATTATCTAACTCGAGGATAATGTTATAGAAAAAATGCATGTTTTTAACCAACAGTAGTCTTCTTATTGTAGAGTGGTATTCTTATGTGTCCTATTACTATGAAAATATCAGATATTTTCTCTATTTATTTTGCAAATACCCAAGAAGAAGTGTGTGTTTTGTTGTACATTCATTATTTAAAGCTTCAGTCCTGTGATGGGGCAGTAACAAACAGCTCCATAGTTAAGTTTGAGAATAGCCTGTTAACAGCCAAATTTTGAAAGTGTTCTGAAATCCAGATGCTTACCTGGACTATCCTGAGAGCTGCTGTGCCTCATGAGGACATGGGGCAGACTTCATCCAAAGCAGAAATCATAATAGGTTGCTTTGCTGGAAGATGAGTAGACACTAATTCATGTGTCCTCTGACATTGTCTTTAATATTGCTATTATCTGATGCCCAGAAAAGGAGAGTGACTAGCCACAAAGTCACTCAGAGCATCAGATCCAGATTGTTGATATATGTAAAAATGAATTACCAGTTCAACCACTGTGCTTCATCGCTGTCAAGAAGCAGTGGAGCTCAGGAAACCCGGCACTCAGTGTTTATTAATACAAAGCCACACTTTCTTCCATTCAGAAGGCTTAGGGGACATTTACTGCTGGAATCCTCCAGCACTTCCAAGTCAGAGACCACAGAAAACAGCTTCAAAAATAAAACTGCCTGGAGAGAGTGCCAGGGTCTTCATTTGCTTCATGGGAAATTTGAAAGAACTATTGACACATGCACCAAATGAAGATGTTTTCTTTCCCTAATAACAAGCTTCTGTTCACCCAGAATGTCAGAAAGTAAAACCATTGTAGAATACAAAACAATTTGACAGTGGGCTGGAGGACTTACCATACTGCTGGCTATAATGCACTCATCCACCATGGCCTCAAATCCGTAATGTAGATAATCCAAATCGGCCTCTTTGTTCATTTCCCTAGGGGATTTCCTTGTAGTTACTACCTATCATTGGTTGTGCATTCACAGAAGATTTCAATATTTCTGTGAAGCTAGTTAAAGGCAAACAGAGCTCCATTTAAAGAAGTGAAAAACGTAACTGTGAAGTTGGGGAGCTGCTTCAATCAAGTGACCACAGAGAAGAGGGGAGAGAAACGTAATAAGGCCCTGAAAATCCCACTGAGGAAAAGCCGATTTACAGCCAGGACAAGGGAAATGAATGAATCCTGAATTTTTTTCCCCTGTATGTTAAAAATATTTTGAATGTGAATATAAAATAAACCTTTAAACTCCAAACCCCAGTTTCCTGGGAATCTTAGAAGGACTCAGACTCCTAGGAAGCCAAATAGACCCTCTTTTTTTCTGCCTCAGCAGCACAGAAGCTGTGTGTAGAGACGTCAAGTTGTCATCTCTCGTGTCTGTTCTTGCTCCATTCGTGCTGTCCAGGCTAAATGTCACCAAAGCTTCTGGGCTCTGCAGACTGGAAGTTTTGAATTGTCTGATTGGTCTGATGTGCATCTGCTGGGGACACAGTCTCTCTGCTTGCTTTTGCACAGGGAGCAGTAGAGCTGGAGGAAGGGAAAGCTCTCTAAATCCCATAGACTTCACCTCAGGTCATCCGGCTATTTCCCACCATCCTTCACTTCTCATGATTAGTCCCTGATCCCTCTCTACACAGTTGCCTTGAGGCTCTCTACAAGCTCCCTTGTCACCTGCTTATGTGGGATGTAAGGTATAACATTCTTCCCACAGTTGCTCAAGGGACCCTTCTAACCGCAAGCAGCTTATAGCTGAATGTATTTTGATAATTTTGCATCATGTTGCAAGAGGCTGCATAGCCCTGGGCCATGCTGTATTAGGAATGACACTAATTCTCCAGTGGACTTCTGAGCAGAAACTACAAAGACTGGAAGTAGAGTGGAAAACTGGTGTCCACAGCCTCCCAGGGAGGTTGTGACAGCCCAGCACTGCCAAGCAGGGGCTCAGGAGGGCTGGGGCTCTACAAACAGAGCGGCTGTTGCAGACTGGGAGACAGTCCCTTTCTTCCCATTCACTGTCTAATGGAAGGAAGAGTCTAACCCCTGGAACTGGAATCTCTCCTGGGGACACAGACAGCCTTACTACACTCGCATGACTTTGTCCTCAGCAGAATAGCTCATATACATAACGCACAATATTCAGCCTCAGAAGGAACGCACAGCTTTGAGCATTGTCCTGAGTCGAGGAACACAGTATTCACTAGCTTGGCTGTCCTATAACCTCCCAAAGCCTGCATGCGGGGACACCAGGAGCTCCTCCAGGCTAGCTATAGGGCTGCACACCCGCTTGCTCTCCCACCGGAGCTATCATAACTTCAGGGCTGCAGCAATCCATTCCCCTTAGCAAGGAGAATACAGCAAGAAGGGGGAAAGGGAGAAAGTCTAATCAGGGAAGCAACTAGGAGGGTGTGAAACATGAAGTGGGGGGATTACTAGGAAGGAAAATGTAGTTCAGTCTCAGGCAGTCATATTTGCATCAAACAGTGCTGGAGCTGAGTGGGAAGAGAAGAAAATGAATAGTTCTTGCATTAATACTAACTGGCTAGTTACTGTGCAAAAGGAATTGGGAATGCTTGTTGATGAGAGGAAGTCTGATGCAACTGGCACTGGCATTACAGAAAGTTAACAGAGTGATTTGCGTGAATGAAATCTTATAATCTCAGGGTGCAGTTCTCGTAGGGAGGATTGAGGGGGAGGGATGGCACCCTGCCCTAGCCTACTGTCTTTGAAGTGATCAGTACCTGGAGGAGTGTGAATGCATGCTAGCAATAAACTCCAGAAGGGATGCTGGGGGAGTGAGGGGGACTAAAGAGATGATGACTGCTACAGAACACTGCATCAAACCAGAAAGTAGGATAAATTACTCCCAAAGCATCTGTCTATATTGTGCAGTGAAAAATGTGTTATTATAGGGAACTTAAGTTTGGCAGAACTCATATAGCTGTTAGTAAAACATTAGGAGTTTCAGAGAATTAAATCTTTTTATGGCTTTTTTATTTTTTTCTCTCTACAAAAGGTATTATTGCACTCGACAGCTATCTATTTGGAGCCTCATTCCGACAGATAATGATAGATTAATTCTAGGACTACAAGTTGTTGATTGCCTAAGGTTTATATGGTCTGGTTACATTTGTTATGAACAAACAAAGGACAGTCCTAACTGGTAATGTTTATATTTGGAGCTTCACAGAATAGAGTTTCTCATCATTAAGGAATGTTAAGAGAATTTGACTGGAGGGTGGATACAAGGCAGAAGATATACCTGAAAATGGGGAGCAGTTTAAGAAGTTTGCTAGGTGGGCAAAAAGCCATGGCTTAGAGTCAAGAATAAGGACAACTTGGCAGAAGGCTCGTGAAGGTTGAGAGAGGAAGCCCATGAAAACAGGTTTCTTAAGCACAAATAGCTATAAAGGGGCAGTGAACTGTTGCATGGAGAGAAACACAGCATATGGCTTCTAGCACAGCGCATGGATGTCCTTGGATATTGACAAATTTTCTACAGCCCATCAGGCCTTTTGGAGTGATCTAATGTAGAAGTCTATCCCCTAGAAGGATGACCCTGGCTGAAAGACAAGGGTAACCCATGAAACAACAGCTTAGGGCTGGCCTCAGACAGCCTCAGAAAGTTAACATTTGCCTTCGGTCTGACCCCTAATTCTGACACTGAGAAAAACAAATATCTTCTTTGGTGTCCCCAGAGAAAGTACCCTTTCCCCATTGCAAATGGTGACTCTGTGTTTGAGACAAAAAGAATTTTAATGGGAAGAGGAAACAAATAATAATTTAGGGGAAAAAAAGTCACCAGCAACAGCAAATCAATGACTCAGCTGTGCAAACAGCAAGTGAAACATGTGCCTACACAGGAACCTATGGTAGTCTTTTGTCTCCTTCTTCTTAGCTGCCTGACTGGCCTTTCACACACCACTTTCCTCCCACACTTTCCTTTTTGATGCCCCACTCACAGTCTAACATTATTAGCTGACAAAGTCCAGTGTCTGGACTCGTGCAGATTCATCTCCAGCCACCAGGAGAAATGGTACTTGGCCTTCTGTGACAGGGCTCCTACGCTATTTGTCATTGCACCATGCCTTTTTAGATGACCATCACTGCAAGCTGCGCTGTTCCTGTGTGGTCCTGTCCTATGCATCGACTGCTCCCTGTAACAATAAGGGTTTCGACACTCTGGAACAAGTGTAAAAAGGGAGGACACTCATGACAGTGACCTCAGACCTGTTGCTGCCTTCTTCAGCTTCACTGCCACCGTCAGCCTTGACTTGACTGTTTCCATCCCAGCTCTAGAGATAGGAAGAGCTGTTCAGGGCTCAGTTTGATGAGATTCCTAGGTTGCATGAGTTGGGACATCCCTTTCCCACAAATGTCTCCACTCAATCTGTTTGTAAAGGCTACATTTATTTAAAACTACCTTCTAGTCTAGTAAGCATGCAAACCAGGCTAGTTATAAAGGCACCTTTTGGAGTCAAGTATGTGATGGCCATAGGAGGTCCTTATTCAGAAACAGTCTATGTGGGTCTGTGCACAACTGGCAGCTAGAAATCTCCTCTTTACCGCAAACTGAAATCAGGAGTGCAAGCGAAACTCCAAAGCCTAAAGAAGCAGAAATAATCTATTTTGTGTAGTACCTCTCACTGCAAGAAGACCAGAAGAACTGAGAAACCTCAGTTGAATTTGCTAGAGCTCAGTCCCGCTCACATGTTTGCAGGGAAGAGGCATTTGTAGACAAAGTGCGAATCAAGTTTCATGAGACCCAAATCTGTACTGATGCTCTAAGATTTCTCGGTTCAGCTAGGGAAAGTTGTTCCAATACAATCCTTCTAAATTTGGCTGTTAGCAACGAAAGGGAACTTTTCTCAGTCACTAGAGGGCACTGCACACTTAATCTAGGGCACACAGCCCTTCCCATGGAGCCAGAAATGATGGCCTAAAGGAACCTATATTAAACAGCACATTTGTAATGCCTTTGAAAAAAAACGGAAGCAAAACCCCACACGCAGCTAAAACATCCTGATAATATAATGTGACAACCCTCATCCCCATAAAACCCAACTCCCCTCCCCGTCCTCACCAAAGAATCTAGCACGTGTATGGTTTTCACGCTCCGACATGGGAGAGACTTATAGGAAAGAGGCTCAGGTGAGCTCTATGTGAGATTTAGGGATCAGAGGTTTTTTACTGTGCTGTTTTACAAGATTTTTCACTAAAACAGGATCTCATGCACCAGCTTTTCTCAGGGGATTACTGCCACCTTGGACTAAAACTTCACAAACACGCTTATTTTATTGGAATTTCAGCTATGTTCAGACTAGAACCAGTATTTTCTCCCCCTTCTAGTTTAGGATTTGATCTGGCATTTAAGATATAATGATTGTTCACATCTGACTCTGTGCCCTCTTGGATGAAACTACTAGGTCTTGTTTATATTAATTTCTTTATGTTCATGAATAAATCCCCTTATAAATATTCCTTTCTTAGAGAGTTAAAGGGGAAGCTGTTCTTCTCCATATACAGATTTTTTTGGAGACTTATTAAATCCAGAATTATGAGAACTCGGGACTGTGTACACTGATGTGAGGAAGTCTCTGTTTTAATAGAGGTGAAAAATTCAGCAAATCCATTAGCATTAATCTGTTTTGGATATGTTTCCTCCTTTTTGATTTTCCTTGTTTGACTATCCTATGACATGTTTAGCTAGCAAGAGTGATAGGTGAAAAAAGTGACATTTTGAATGATTACAAGGGAATTCTCATGTAAAGTAATTTTGGAATTAAAAAGCATTAGTCTTGGCATTGGAAAACTGTTAGTGTAAGAGTGTCATCTAATCAGGGAACAGAAAACTATCACCTGATAGATGTTATCAATCAATATTAACCAACACAGCTCAACAAAGCATGTTGAATGCTTCTGTAAATTTCTCTTGAACAAACTATAAATCAAGAATATATGTTTAAATTATATGACAGATAAATTCCAGCAGTGAATTACATTGAGGAGAAAAAACTTCTGTATTGTTTGCTGACAATTCACAAAATAAGAAGTAGAATTAAGTCATGTAGTCATGAGGTAGGTGAAAAATAAACCCAGTTCTAATTTTTCATAAAAAATTTTGCAATTAAAAATACATTTTCTGAAACATATTATCCATTTGTGTAGCTGAGTAATTTTAATTCAATGAGATTCAAGCTTAAAGCCCTCTATTCTTTTAAAAAATGATTGCTATATGCATGAAAATATTTCAGAGCTCAAATAACTGCTCTGCTGTACGCACATTGTATGAATATGAAGGTAACAGTATATACTGATGGTCACATGGGCCTAGAAGTGATCACCTCCTCATATAGAGAGGAAAAACAAAATATGAAAATGTCATCCAGTATTCACTGAACTTGGGAAAAACAGTGAACATGGACATAACATTGACAAGCTTTCAAAACACCACTTGTAGAAGTACTTTCTACAGAAGGGGAGGCTTGGGGATCACAGTGCAAGTGCTGTAGTGCCTCACTTTTAGTCACCTTGTAGCATCCGCAACATCCATGTTAGTCTCCCTGTGCAACACATGTAGAAGTGCTTGCCTCAACGTGAAGTCCGAGGAGATGATCTGCTGAGAGACGAAGATCGAGATAGGCAACAGGAAGCACTAACAGGAAGAATACATATGTCTTAAACCTGTTCCTCTCTTGGACTTGAGCATTAGACACTTCAGAAAGGCTCTTCCTTTCTGGAGATACGTTGTTGAGTCTTTCATTTCAGAAATCAAAGACAAGTTAGCCTTTTTTTGTTTCTCCCTCTCTCCCCCCCCCAAAAAAAACCTTAAGTAATACTGTTAAGACACATCATTGTTGGAATATCTAAGCTGGATATTGGTGACCATGTTCAGTCTCCTTTCCACCTGAGGGGACAAGAATCTCCCTCCTTTACGTAAGCCACGTTCAAGTGACTGAGTAGAATATTCTCAGTAGCTTGCTCCCAAGCTGGTTTTGAATGCTGAGTATAAAATACTTCAGCATTAACTGGGACCTCAGACCGCATCTTTCTGCTTTCAAAGGAGAGCCGAAGCACAAGCACAGAGGGTCAGATGTTGCCTTTCCTTTCTCATTTCCAACAAGCATGTGACTATTCTGTGCAAAGTGGAACTTCTGCAGAGTAGAGTTAGTCAAACTCAGCCTAGTCCAAACACAGTCGGTGGTTAGGGTAGCCTCACAGGTGTCGGGAAATGCAGTTAGTAATCCTTTCTGGCACTGGTGAATGATGGCAACATCCCAGCTGAATCTTTGGAAGGGGGCACTGGTGGTGGTAGGAAAAGCATCTCTGGGAACAGCAGCTGCTGCCAGCCCTGGGGAAGAGAAAAGAGCAGCCCCTAGTTTGGGGGTCCCAGCTGCCTTTGTGTCTGAGATGGAGCTGAGCTGCTCACCAAGGTGGGTGCAGAGATCAGACTAGAAAAAGTTAATGTTGAAAATATAAGGGCCACAGTCTTTGGGTGCTTCCAGGGTAGAGGGAATAGGACTTATGAAGACCCGAGTTTTGGAAACAGCACTTCAGTGCTTCTGTGGATCTGGCCCTCCGCTTTTTGGTGAAAAAAAAGATTTTTGTTCCAAGTGCAGGCGTGATTTATTAATTGAAAGATGATTTTGATCTTACAATTAAAAACAAAAAGAAGGAGAAAGAGTTTGATTGTTAGGAGTCTGATCTATATCTGGGCTGTTCCCTTTCCTGGTAGAAGTCCCCAGGCCTCAGGCAATATAAGAAAATTGCAGAGAGAACAAACTGAATTCCATGTAAGGTCACAGAGTAGGGGAAAAGATGTGACACAAATGTGTTGTGCTGTCAAAGCTTCTTAGTTTTATTCTGACATAAGGAGTCTGAAGATCAGCTATAGCTGACTTCTTCCCCCACCTCCCTCCTTTGGCCCCAACTAAGTTGCTTTAGCATGTATCAACAATGTTCGCAACAGCTCTGCTGCTGTTATGGGTGCTCGCTATTACTAAATACACTAATAAATACATGAAGCTTTAAAGCTTCCTTAGCTAAATGGAACAAACTTTTCACAGAACAAAGTTTTTCAAAGGTTTTTATCTTCATGACACTAAAACAGAACCTATTTAAAAATCTTTCTAAAACAGAACTAGTAATTAAAAAATGGCTTTGAGATACTATCTTTTAATAGCTTTCCCTGCACAAGTGCTTTAATGTGCATACAAATAGTGAAGGGGCAGGTCCTTAATCTTTTATACAATAAAAATTCGCATTGCAGTTCATGGAAATTTTGGCCCGAGTAACCTGAGGAAAAAAAAAATACAGAAGCAATTTTAGCCTATGGCGAGGAAGAAATAGGATGTCTCTTCTTTTGCTGTGTGGGTCCTTCATATCACTGGTTACAGCTAGGAGAAAGGGCAGCTTGGTCATCAGGCCTCTGAGGTACAGGGGATGGGAAGTTAAGGGAACCCGTTCCTTATTGCTGCAATGTCATGAATATCCCCGCTCATCTGGCAAAAGAAATGCTCTTCACTCCTTCCAGGATTAACCCACGTTCTCTCTACGTGGAGCAAATGGCAAGCAGGGAACCCAACTAAGATTATTTCAGTTAAAGCATAACCTCTGGGCTGTTCCACATAACTGAATTAGGACTTAAGGCTCTGGGATTTGAGGTAAATGCTCACCCTTCATGCTTCAGAGAATTTGGATATATGAAAAAAAATACATAAAATAGGTGAAATATAAATATCTCAGATAAGATACGGCAGAGAAAATGGAACCGTAGGTATCTGGTTGTGACAATCTGTTTTTCTGTACACACACATGGCAAATTAAAAGCTTTTAAACACATATGTGCTTAAAATGAGTGTTTTCCATGTATTTTAACTAGATTGGTACAAGAAGACATTTGCTATTAAGACAACACAAGAAAGCTCAGTTGCCAGATGCTGCCCCATCACTTAACCAGGACATTACTACAGCTTCATATTCCGATGTAAAGTTCTACCAAAACTACAGCTTTGCTCTTTTAAAAAAGGGATAAATGCCTTACTAGCAAGCAGCTTATTAGCTCCTGAGACCAGGGCTACAGCACTGGAAATGTTTTATCTTTGCAGCTGATAACTACATCACGAAGTGCGGGGTGGGGGTGTTTATACACACATCCTTTTCTCCGCTGTCTTTTCCATACCTATTAAGAGAAAAAGCACTGAAGTTTTCAGGCGCACCAGCAGTGTCCAGCACAATGTCCACGTGAATCCAAACAGTGCTGGTTATTTTAGGCATGGCAGCTTTCCACTCAGGAGCCATCACTGCATTCATTCACAGCTCTTCTGTCCTCAGACACCTTCGGCAGGACGGAGACTCCTGCATCTCTGCTGGTGGATTTGCGTTAGACTTTTTAAACATACAGGTCCCCAGCGTGATTATTCAGATGAGCAATCAGGTGATTCATTTCCTGCTTTAAGCATCTGGACTCTGATCAGAGCATTCAGACTATTGCTATTATTTGTATTTGTAGCTGCTTGTAATGGTCCCCCTCATTACTGTTTATGCAGTATCATTAGTGTGTAGAGGGCATTACTGACACAAAGATACACTTGCCCTGAGGAGCTTACAGTCAGAAGCAGACACAGTGATAGGGAAGGCTACAAATATACAGAAAGTGCAGGAATGAGAGAATGAGGGCTACAATGCTGAAAGATTATGAGATATGCTTGTTATGTTCATCTCTTGCTAGAGCCTTGTTTTTTCAGACTATGCTGACACATAACCTGAACGATCTTGCAAAAGAATCATGTTCTGAATTCATATAGCTTCTTGTGATAAGCTGTTGATGTGCCAGTGGTATTTTTAAGACACAGAGGAGACATGTCAGAGAAACAGAAGCCCAATTTCACTGCAGATAGAATATTCTAATCAGCAAGCAGCTTATCAACACACTTAAGGGCAGCAAGTGCTTCACAAATCCTGGGGCACGCCAGCTGAAAATCCCCATCATTATTGACATAACTTTCTTGATAAGCCTCCTCAACAATATGATCTATTGTTTATACCAAGAAGCATTGCTGAGGTTCAGTATAAAGGTGTGCAGAGCTTTTTCCCTCAAACAAATGAAGCACTGGATTCATGGGTGAGAAGCAGACTTGCTGGCATTCACAGCTCTTATTCTATTCAGTGGTCACAGCAAATGACACCCTTTCATTTTCCTTTCCTGCACTTCATAGTACAAAAGGAAAGCTTAAACCTAAACCAGCTATTTTTATTTTTGATTAAATCTTTCTTTCCCCTCTCCAGATGGTACATGCAGGGCTACGACATTAACCCGAAACAAAAATGAGCAACCAGAAGCAAGTGCTCCATTAGCTCAGCTCAGCATCTGATGTGTTTATTTTCAGTAGATCTGTGAAGCAGGCTGACAAGCAGAATCTTTTGCTTCGCATATCGTTTACAGAGCTCCAGTGAGCAGGCACCATATGAAACAGCCAGTAGAGAAAGCTTCAGCAATGCATGACCTCATTTTTTTCTTTTTAGGTGCAGATACAATCAATCAAAACCTTGATCGATGGAAGAGGCACATCAGAGACAAAATTAAGATAACTGCATCATAACTACAAATTGTCATAAGAGACTTTTTATGACACAATTTAGTTGAATTAGATAGTATTGACCTCAGAGTAGTTTGTCTAGGCAGAAAAATAAATTAGCTTAAAAGAGATATGACTACTCCAAATACAAACAATAAGCTGTGTTTCTCAACTTCTTCAAGATCAGATGGGATGCTTTGATTTAGAGTCACTGAAATGAAAAGTTCAGATTTTCAAGTTACTGTCACATGTGAGCACATTATTCTCCAGAAGGTTCACAAAGCAGTATTATATGGCTTTGTCTACGCAATAAAAGAAACCAGGCCAGGACACAGGTCTGTGTGTTGGCTTGGGGTCATCCATACTGTAAGCTGTTTAGCAAAGCCCCTGATATGGTTCTGGCCTGTGCCAGCATCCTCTCAGGTTTCAGACATAGCCTGAGGGTTAGCATGAGCAAAGGACCTTCTCACTGCAGGTTAGATGTAGCCCCTTGTTCTGAAAAAGAAAAGAGTTTAGCATACGGATGAGAGAAGTACAGTGCCAGTGGACCTCAGGGCCAGGGAACAATCCCTATTTACTAGTACAGATGTACCTTACCATATCAGACAGAGAAGGGGCAACAAACCCTTCAGGATCAAAAACAATATTCTGTTAAATAGCACTGAAAACTGGGCTTTCTGGCTATTTCTGGTGACTGGGTAAGAATGCTCTGCTGTGATAAAGCAACTCAGCAGGCATCACTAATTTGGAAACACAAAGCAGCAGAAACTGGCTTACTCTGGGCTAATTCCAGAACTGGATATACGGAAGAATGTGACATGCAAAGGAATAAGAGTTCCTCAGCCACGACCTGGCTTGCATCTGGAAGGAACAGAGGTGCCGCTCATGGTGCTGCAGCTCTTGAGAAGACCCTGAGCTGGTAAACACTGACAGCATCGTTGCATGGAGGTATTAGGTTGAGTCTCTGCTGGCAGGGGGAAATTACCATTAGGGTGCCATACCCTACCCACACCTCCTTTCCCATGCTTTCTGTGCCAGCTGAGAGGTGTCTTGTCTTAGGTGTTTGCACACTGCACAGTACTGTGGGGGAGGGAAGGGGGAATGGTGGTGACCAAAGTATTTAGTTATTATTGAAACACAAGTAATAAATAACAGTAGTCACTAACTGACAATTAACTGAGAATCAATCAATGTGAAAGTCCCACTTGCCTTGAGGAACAATTAACGCCTTAAACCCAGAAGAAAACTGAGATGTCCTCTGCCACCTATAACTTCATTAAACCAATGAGGTTTACCTTTGAAAATATCTGGCAAGCACACCACCAATCTTTACTGAGGTCTCTCCTGCTTTCAGAAAATGGCACCTCTTGAGACCTGGAATCTGCTGACACAGATGTTATAAAAGACTTTTCATAGGATTGATGGCAAATGAAATATTCTGCCATTTATTGCAATCCTTTTTGACGGCATAATTATGGGTATCCTTGCTCCAGGCTTCCTGAACAATTCCCACCTGACAGAGAGCCTCACAGATTTTATGCATTCAACAAATGCATTGGCATTCTCCCCCATATTTCAGCATAAATCCAGGAATGGGAGAGACATCAGGTGACTGTCTATTTTGAATCTGTTTTACAGCTTTTAACACTTCTGTCCCTTCTGTGTTGTTATAGAAAGTCTTGCTCTTGCCTTTCAGCTTTTTGAAACAGAAATAAAGGGCTATAGCACAAACATCAGAAACAAAAGATAAGAATCAGACCTAAAGCAGGGTTCTCTATATGTACATGAAATGCACATTAGAGCGAACAATTCAACATTATGTTTTATTAAAGATAGCTTAAAGTGAAGTTGAGAGAAACTGGAAAACCAAAGCCTTCCCTTCATAGGTGTTGAGCACCTGCAACTTCCATTAGCTTTGCAAAGGCCTCCATTTCTTTAAGGTTCAAGGTGCTCTGGGAACAAAGAGCACTTAAGAGAAACATGCTGCTTTTTAAATAGCAGTGGCCATTGACAGACAATAACAATTTGAGGTAGGACTAGGAGTGCTTTTCTGTACAAAGCCAGGAGCACCTCTGAAAAAATCAGGACAACCTGATTTTTCTGTGCTTATTTTAGCAGAATAGTCCAGCGCAGACCTATTAAAAATCTCCACTAAATCTTGTTTCCATTGAGGAGTGATATCATCTGTGATCATGGACACCATCTTTAGCTTTGACTTGAAGTATTCTATGCTACTTTTTCCTTGTCTTTTGTAACTTTAATTCTGTGGTAAAGTATTCTTAACCCTTCTCATGGGGCACTGTTCTAGGAGTCAGCTTTCTACTGCACATGTATCTTCTTTTATCACACTGTGGGCTTTTCTTTATCTTTCTATAGCTATTGCACTCATTTAATTATCTCGAAACCACTCACATTTGTAGTAACCTCTAGCCTAGCTTTCAAAAATTCCTCGTATTTCAAAATTAGCTTTATATGTTGTCTAATCATCACTTCCTACAGGTTTCTTTTGGAACAACAAATTTCAGTGCTAATGTAAACACAAAGCACAATGCTTAGCTTCCCGTTAAATCTGTGCAACCTTTTGAAATCCAAGGAAGTTGTACTGGTGTAATAAAGGCAAGTTCAGCTCATTATATTTGCAGTCCAAAGCCCTCCTTGCTGTTTCTCAGGAGTGCATGTCCTCACATGTGCTTCTTGCTCCCACATGCCAAGGAGCATGAGGGGGTCATCCCTTCATGTGGGTGCTACTTCAAATCAGCTGAGAATGCAGTGAGAGTGGAGGCTTTTTCTTCTGATCATGCCCCTAATATTACTCATACTTCCCTGTTTGTTACTTTCTCCTGGATAATGTAAATACCCACTAACTGACTCTGTAGTTCTGGGACCTTCCAGTGGAAGGTTTTGTATTCATAGTTCAACAATAGTGCCATTACACCAATATTACTCATAATGTAGTTGTCATACAAAAGACAAAATATTATAATTTTTCTTCCTAAACCTGCAGAAAGCAGGGCTAGATCCCCTTAAATTACACACTGAGGTTTGTAATATTACTGCAAAGTGGGTGGAAACATCCAGCTTAATTTTCCACTTTTCAGAAACCAATTGGTAACCTAAAGAGCTGCTTGAATATATGGCCTGAAGGTGACAAGGTACATGTAATTCACAGATCCTGGTTTATTTCTTTCCACCATACTATGCAATAGTGGATAATGCAGCTGACAACTGTCTGCCCATAAAGAACATTATTTAGGAGAGGTGCTGTCTAAGAAGTAGAAGAATTCGCTAATTCATGCCTTTCTATGGCTGTGGAAGAGCTCTTTACCTTTGCTTGCTGTTCCACCTGCACTTGTGTAAATGGGGGCGATAACAATTCCTCATTTTTTCATCATGAAGGTATTACAGGATTCATCATTTTGTGAGGATGAAAAGGGACAAACTATTATTTGAAAATTCTTCTGTTATTCTTCATCTGTTAGTTAAATTCTATATTCTAATTTTACTTCCTCTTCTTAATTTTTAGAAAAGTTTTCCTGAGAATACTGTTTCATAAAGAATGGAAATGCACAGGTACAGCAGGAGTACATTTAAGATAATTAAAGCGTTCCACTTGGCACATTGCTTCTGTAATTCTTATTTCCTCCTCAGGATTTGGGCATAACAGTTCAGAGCTCTAGATACCCAGCATTTAAACCTGCCTAATTACAGTGCTCCTTGTACTGTGCATTCTCTGTGAGACCTTTGCTTTCCCAGGAGCATGTTCCTGACGCTGAAAGGTCCAAAAGAAAACCAACATTTCTGAATTTTAAAGAACACTGCAAAAAAACCCTACAGAAATAACATTGCCACAAAATAAGTAAAAGGTGGGATGAAAGGACAGTATCTCTGCTCCAATGATCTGATATTTCTCTCAATAGAGGCAACACATCAAACACTTCAACCTATGTAAGTGTGCTAAGCTAAGAAGAACAACCCAGCATTGACTAAGGGTGGTTCTGGACTTCACGCTGAGTGAAGGAAGGACCAAAGGAGCAGAACTAAAGTTAATGATGGGCACTAGGGTGCTTGCCAGCCTGTGACTGCCACCAATACAACATTGAGTGGTAGTCCAATAGATAGAACAAGCAATAACAATTTTGCCAGCTATCACTGACTGATATAATATAATCAGAAATGACAAGCTGTCATCTGGGTGATAATGCCTCTGAAGACCAGCAGTGTGTGTTTAGCCAGGGCACCAAAGCTCAGTTGTACCACAGGGCTGCCGTGCAACATCTGGCAAGCAGTGCCAGCACAGGGGTTGTCAGGAGGCCAGCTCCCTTGCACTGGGAGGGCCCAGGTGCTGCCGTGAGAAAACACAAAATTAGTTACATCATGGTGTCCACGGGAGCCTTTATTTCACAGGACCTCCGATGTGACTTGCCCATACTGCTGGCTTCCTGAGCCCCAGCAGGCACCTGCCACAAGTTGGGAGTCTCTAGGGCAAAGAGTCAGAATTAAAAGGCAAAGCAGATATCTGCGTGTCCGACCTGCCAGAAACACTGGCACTTCTCAAAACTGATGTGACAAGGAGGCAGCAGGGAAAAGAGCATAAATGAAGTTAATTTTGGATGGAAGCAGCAAATGACCAGAACATAGTGGCTAGCCCTGAACTCTTTCTTCAAAAGCAGCAGAAGAAAATCACCTGCTGAAGAAGAAAATCACAAATGTTCAATCCTGTTAAGTGAGCTCCCAGTAGGAGTAATTTTTAAAATGAAAAGCATGCCCACTGTTCAGAGATACAAGCAGGAGAATGGCAAGGAAATCTACAAAAGGAGAGAGGTGATGAAGAGAGAGAGCAGGAAATCAAACTCCACTCAGAATAGCAACCTGTAAAGTTCCAGTGCACTACAGCCTGCAAAATAACAAATAAAACTCTCCCCAAGATGAATAAACCACTAACTGCACTGGTAGAAAAAGAATGAGTTGTACCTACAGGTACCTCATGGCCCTTTTAAATGGTAACAGTTAGAAGTCTGGATGTGAATACAAACCTCCTTTTCCTTCTCTAATTCACATTATACATGCTTTTGTACTAGCAACATACAGAATAAGGCCTTTGGCAACTCTGAAAAGGCATTATATTTCAAATGACCTACATCAGCAATAGACTTTTTTCATTTTCTTCTGATATATTAATCCTCCATTAAATAGAGGGGTCAATTATAGGTCTAAATAACTCTAAATCAGATACCCTCACATTAGATTTGCACTTAGGTATAGCGAGTGAAGCCAGAAACTAGTGTAATCTCTATCTTAATCAGAAGTCTGATTAAGGAAATATGTTTGATTTGTAGGTGTTCTCACTCCCCACTTTCGTTACTCAGCTGTAGAAATGGCTCCATTGGTTAATCCATGACATTAGCATTCTCATAAAGAACCTTGCAATGAGCTGCATATACCTTACCATTGAAATATGTGACATTCATGTTAAGAGTATCAGACAATGTTTCAGGCAGATCAACTCAGCAGACTTATTTTAGATTTTTTTCTACTTATTACCATTACCAAGTTCAGAGGTAGTTTCTGTGCCCTTTTGAAAAGTTTGAGATAGTCTAAACTCATTAGAGGTAGGAGCTTTGAGTGGTCAGGCATGGTACATGCCTGTAAGGACTCAATTAGGAATTTAAAGCACTGCTCAAAACTAGAAAGATGGGTTTATTTCATTAGTATTGACAGGTAGGTCATTGAGAAGTTCACCACAGGAGGAACTCATTTAGATAATAAATCCTCACTAGTGTTTACAGGGTAAGCTTTAGTTCCTGTCCAAAAAAAAAAGGAAGAATTTCTTCTTTTTCCAATAATGAAGGAATCATTAGGATTTAATGTAAATATATTTGGATTATAGGATAGTCAGTTTCACTGGGGAACTTTGGACAGACCTATCCAGGCAGTAGTTTTCAATAAGTACAGCTCTGTCATTTCACTTCTGCTCCAAATGCTATATATTCCAGTACTGTATAGAACGTTATCATGGAAAGGCAGATATGTACTTACTATAGCTATCTGGGAATTCTTCATGGTTTAGCTTCATTCAATGACAAGAAACTGCATTTAACTTATTGCCTCCAATTAACTTATCTTGTCCAGGTTGCTTAGTAATCTTAAATCATTAAAATGTTCAAAATAATGGCTTTGGATTTTTATTTTGGTCCACTTTTATTAGTAACGTTTCATTTGCAGCCAGTTAGAGAATTGTAGTGAGGAAATAATTGTTTCAGAGGATGGTATTTTCTCAGTCCCCCAGGTGTAGTACTTTACATTGGTGTACTTCTAACCAGTGTCCTCTTCCACAAATACAAGGTGGGCAGCTGACCTAGGAGGTTGCCTAAGTGTTTGGGGTAGTCCCTGCTGAAACACTTAGCAGCACATTAACCTGGGTTCTGCAAAGTTGACAAAAGCAGGGTCAAGTGAAGACTAAATCCTCCCCTTCATCTGGTGGAACCCCGGCAAAGCCACAGCAGCAGTGACTGTGAATAACACACCCTTCAATTGTTTTTAGTCAGTGGAGCTAGGTGTTTTGGGACCCCTGCACACAATTGTCCTTCTGACCGTTCCCATTTGTGTTGCTGCTGCCTTAGCTACAATACCTGACAATTTCCCGATCCAGATTGCTAATCTTCCATTGCTGCCCTGCAACAAAACTACAGAAGAGTTGAAGTTCTACCTAAGATCAATTTTCCATGTAGCTAAAGCAAGCACGCACATTTGGGGAATTTTTAGGAGGGTTTCAAACACAATCTATTGAGATGGGTTCAACTGCACAGAGATGAATCGTCTCTACACCTGAAAGCGATTTGCAATGTGGTCTTAAATGTATTGAAAATAAAGATAGTGTTGAATTTTGAAATTACTGGTATAAGCAACTGTACACCGAAGGATATTCATGAAAGTTGCACTAATTCAGAGTGTGATCTAGACTTTGAGATTGCTGTGATAATCAGGCTGGTAAGTATATGCCCAGGCACGTAATTTGTCTGTCTTTGGAAGTAGGCTGAACACGCAAATAGATACTCTTGTTAATCCCTTACTTTGTTTAAAGCACTGGAGATCACTAGCTGTACTATTCACATTAATAGGCTGAGTAGTACCCCTACTCCTTTCTTTCTTTCTTGTGATAGGAATAACCTGTAGGTAACATTTTTCAAGAATAAGGTGGAAGCCAAGTCAGGGAAGTAAGTGTGCATACCTGCCCATATTTGTACCCACAACAAAGCCTATACATAGATCATGCTCAAAAGTATATCTTGAAAGGATACAATTGTTTACAAAAGCAAGCTCTTAAACATTAGGGAATGCCAGAGTTAAGTTTGTCTGTGCACATGTAATTCAGTTCTGTTGTGGTTTTGCATTATGATGAGTGTTTGATTATATGCCTACATATTTTTTGCCCACAGGTGCCTGGGATGGATTAGGATCACTTGCTGGGCAGGTTTTCAATATTCTATTTTATCATCATAGTTCAGCACATGGCCCCATGTCTCGGGTACTGAACTCTATTCAAGCTCTGCTCTGGATACATAACTATTAATTTCATCAGCAGCTTTTTGGTGGCAGTCACTGCTATTGTTTTCAAGTGGCTCGCAAATAGCGGTGGATTTTGTTTTTTCTCTCTGAGATGAGGGGACATTGTTATCTTCATTTTTCAGGTGGACTGGAAAGACGCAGGAAGATTAAAGTCCAGAGGTTCCACTAATTTCAGCCACCAAAGATCTCTGCTAATTACCCTTGTGGAAAGCTGATAGCATTAGCAATAGCCTTTATGTGGTCCAGTGCTAACGGAGCAGTGGCAGCAGCCATCACAGCTATTTGCTGATGGGGGAGGCACCGGAGAAGGAAAACATGCTGCCGTAGGCAAATGCAGGCTTGTCTCATTCCTCTTTGCAGCAAATGATCTGTGGACAACCTGCTCCCCGACTTTGCGTCCTGCCTCTGTTGGAAGCAGATATTTCTCTCCCACGTGCCACCGAGAGTACCGCGGTGGCTCTGCTGCCAGCCCCAGTGACTGGTCCAGGGGAGCTGTGGCAGCCCTGGGCAGCAGTTGTTGGGCCATCCTGCTGGGCCTCAGCAGGGACCCTGCCCGGAAAGGACAGGTTCTTTGAGGAATTTATTTGCTTTCCTGTGCTAAGCATGCTCAAACTGTGATCTCATGAAGGCTTATAGCATGGGCAAATTTGGGTTGATTTTCACTGGATTTACAAATGACTAGTTATAATTTCAAGAAGATGAAGCAAGACTATGTATTTTTCCTCAGAGTTGTTCTTAGGAAAAAACAAAACAGTCTGGAGTTGGATTCTTCCCTGAATATTTAGTCTGCAGGAAAATCTGCCTAGAAAACTTCAGTCCAACAGGTTAAAGTGTGGCAAAATTATTAGCAGATAAGCAAGGAAATCGTGGGCAACTTTACTATTGAGTAGTACTAGTAGTGGCCTTGCTGCTAAGAAGGCATATATATACATGCATGCATCTACGCATAGAGTATGTGCGCATACACAAGCACAGTAATTAGCAGGCCGCTGAATGCCCTCTCCTTTGTTTTACTTGCTCTCTACTGTCGAGCTTAATCTTGCAGACAGTTTGCTTTAATTCTGAACTGACAGAAACAGCAGGAGTTTGTATAAAATTGGTGTAAGTTTTCAGCCACTGAGAGCAGAACACATTGCAAGGCAATGCTGAATAAATCCAGAAAAATGCCACAACGTTAATTGTGCGTCATGCTGAGCACACCTACTGCAGCAGAAGGTGACTCCCACCCAAGTGATGGATGGGATTCTCAACAGGCTAGGACCTCCACATGTCTCACCTCTGCAGAAGTACTTAAAGCATAGAGTTGTGGCCTAATTTAAATTAATTGCATTTAAATGGTAAACAGAGACTCATACAAACAACCAAATTACAAAGCAAAAGCACTTGCTGTAGCCATTCCTCTTTTGGATATGGGGTAACACCTTCAGAGGAAAAGTCATGAAGCACGGGGGAAAATAATTGTTTGCCTATGGAAAAAAAAGGTGTTAGACTTTTTAAAAAGTGATCTGCCGGACATTTTGTATATTAATTATATCCTTTAATCTAAATGAGGGCATGTGCATGTGTCATTAATGAGGCATGTATCAGTAAGGGCTCAATTTTACAAGGAGTATGAAACAATAATTTAATATTCCTGAGATATGTTATCCACTCCAGTCCCATGGTTTTATATGTGTGTAAAATTCAGTGGAAACCATCTTAACTGTTTTCCTTCTTATTAAATAGTCTTCTAAAATCTATAATTCAGTGAGACATTAAGCAGTTGGCATTTGTTTCTACACAATCCAATTCCACAAGCCCCACTGTGAATTCAGCAGGGCATTCTGTACTAGCCAGTTTTTGTTATCAGCAACTCTACGTGAAAGAACTTGCATTTTCCTAATAACAGAACAAACCAAAGAATAATAAAGTTGTTCGGTATTTTAAAACATTGGTTTGGATTGCAGCCTTGAGATTTTAATGCAAAGAACTGTTGAGATGCTCTTGAATCCAAGTATCTCTTACAGGTTAGTGCCTGTATTCTTTTATATCCTACAGATGAACATAAACAAGTTACAGTAACATTTGGACATCAGCAGAATAACATCACTAAATTTCAGTAGGGAATCTCAAATATTCAATGAACTGTATGTATATTAGCGAATTATGAGTTAAAAAGCCAGCATAGACCCTTCATTCTGAAGATGGCAAGTAACAGAGGCTGAAAACACAGGGTAAAAAAATCAGATCCTGACACCACATCTCCCCTTATCTTCCTAGTATGATCTGTGCCTTTTAGGAGCCTTATTTCTCCAGAATGATAACAGTTTTTGCCCTTCACTCAGCTTATTGACTGATAAGCTTGTCAGCTGCATTCCTATTACAGATATTTACCTCAAAGACCTCTTTGGACTTACAGTACACTAAGGTCCCTATTGCTCCTTTGTCACCACTTGTGAGTTTGCATGATGCATACCACAACCTCCCCTGCTTAAACCCAGTGCTGGGCTTGAAGAACCTTTTTTTGGTTAAGTAAAACAGCCAGTGTTGCTTTAGAGATAACCAAAGTGTGATGGACATGGCGGGTAGCACCTCCGGGGTGGGCAGGGGATGTGGGGTGATGCAGTAGGGTTGGACCTCATGGTGTGGGGCTGCAGCCCTTGGGACTGATCATCCTGGGCAAGCTCTTATGGCTTCTGGAAAACTCAAACAGGGAGGGCAAGAAAATGAACCCAAGCTGTTTTAAACTGTGGTCTCTGACCTGTGCTTAACTCTGTCCCATGCTCTGTACGGTTGCTATGCCCAAGGGTAGGGTCTCCCTGTCCCTTTTTTCTTTACAATTACTTGCCTGAAGAGCAGAGTGTTAGCCTTCTGTTACGACACATAATGCCCTGCTTGTTTCTCAGATTATCGTCTGTGCAGGGAGGTCCTTCACGTGAGAGTTTCCCCATGCTGTCCTGTGTGGCTCTATAAAGCAAAAGTACAACACTGTTTTTAGAAAACTGCAGACCTGCCCCACTTCCTTGGGTTTCATTGTCCATCTGCCTTGATTCTACATGACAGAAGAAGGGAATTTAGCTGGATTTATCAGCATTGTGGGAGTAGCACTAGACTTTACATTAATCTGGAGAAACTCTTTCAAAGGAGAGGAATTTCAATTAAGCAGATAAAACACTGTCTTTGAGAGTCAAGAGCTCTGCATTTGGACTCTGTCAATAGAGGTCAGCACACATCCAGATGATCAGCAACATTAGTTAAGTTTGCACTACTAAAATCAGGAGGAGTTTTGCTGCTGATTGGCAGGCAAGATACTTATTTTTCTGGATTTACATTTTTGTTTTTTTTGACTTGGTGAATTATTGCCAGAATAATATTGCTGGAATCATTGCCAAGAACCAACTTCAAATCTGCCTTTTCCAGTAAAATGATCTATCTCCCTCCCCTCCACACCCACAAATACAGGCTATCTCATATGCTCATCTTGTTGATGGATATTGCATCAGAGCTAGAAGCACCATTTTGAAGATGGAGGGAAGAGCCAGTCAGCACAGTTGCAGAAGAGGCAGCATGAGGGTTTTTGCCCAGCACAACATTGTGCCAACAGAGAGTTTTCAGGCTGTGCAAAAATATATAACACATTAATGAACCTGATTTTTAATGAATTTTAAAATGAATTTGTGCTGGCACAATCAGTTTGGTTAACTGCTGAGCAACAGTATTTGTGTTCACAATTAATTGTGGAAGTAAAATGACAGGCATGCAAATAGAAGTTGGATTGAAACCATCATGTTCCAATTAAATACATGACCGCTAACTACATAACTGGAGACTTGTAACAACAATATTGTCAGAAAAGATCAGATAGGTCTTTGGAGACACTCATTGTAGGAAGGCAACCTAAGGGTTGAAATTCTGTGCTCTGTGATATCTGTTAGGAGACCTGGATCGTTCCACTTCAGAAACCTAAACATGAGGTGAATGAGAAATAAAGATGATGACTGTGAACTTGCAACGCTGGCGAGCTACAAGAGCTAAATATGACAGGACAGCAAGGTGTCAGGACTTCTGTTTTGTCTCTTGCACTAGAAAAATAGGGTTTATTCTTATTATGGAATAAGCTTTCACTGTGGAGAGAGAGTGTCAGCCCCAGTGCTCACTAATTGCAACTTTAGACTACCCTATTTGGATAAGATTTCTGACGAGGGAAGTTGTTAAGTGTTTGGATCACTCTGGTTGAGGACAAAGAGCACTGTATTTTAGGATATGTTCCTAGACATCAGGACTTAGGAGAAGTTGTATCCATTGCCTCAGAGAACAATTCAGAATCACTGTGGCATTATCTGAATCACTGCTATTTATTTATTTATTTATTTATTCATTCATTCATTCATTTATTACTTTGGGACACACAGTGATGAAACGTACTTGAAAATTTTTAAACTTCTTCAGGGAAGGAGACCAGAATCTGCTTAACCTTTTAAATACCCTGTTACTGTATGGCAATTTCTAAGAGAAAAACAGAGCAAGATTGTTCATTTACCAACGCTCCATTCCTTCGCTGAACTCTTCTTGCAGATCATTTGGCAATGCATTGATGAGATGTATGCAATGTCCCACCAGTCTGCCTTCCAAGGCGCAGGCCAGCGTGCAATTGTCGGTGAGGAGACAGTCTGTCATATTCTTTGGGAGAGTGGGGAGCTCTTCTGGCCCTTTTCTGAATAACTTTCAGCTGTGTTATTGCCGTTGTGTGTGTTGGAGAAGCATTCCTGAGCTTCCTGAATATGTGGATGTGTGGGACAAGCAAAGGGTCTTCTGTTGAAAATTGTAGGCACCCACAGAGATCCTCCTTTACTTCATGTCTCTTAACCACCAGCAGCAGCGTTGAAGGGTAGGTGAGGACCCCTGAGTCATGTCCTGTGATTTCTGCAATTCCAGCACAGGGACTCAGAAACCCTCAGTAAGTCCCTGCTGTCAAAATCCAGTCCACATTTCCTTAGATCTCTGAGAGTTTTGAAGAACTTGTGGTGGGAGACAAGATATTTCCATTCTACCCAAATAGGTAGAAAAGGTTTTTCAAGTTTCTTGTAAATCTTGGGGAAAAAATGGGGAGAGAGCTGAAGAGATGCCAGACCTGGGGGCTTCCAAGCCTATCCATCCAGCCAACTCACTAAAGCAGCCTTAGACTCCATACAGCCAACAGGAACATTGCGGGACACTGGGGTTACTGAAGACAGAGAGGACACTGGCCAGATTTTTTCTTGGCTGTCTACATTTCATCTGCATGCTGCCAGCTGAAGACAAAGACTACACACTCTGCTAGTTTATTGTTTCCTGGCATTTCCTGGCAGCAAAAGTGCAGGTCCCTCACACTGAGACACATTAAGACACACTCCACACGAGCCAGGAGCAGCAAGGAGATGGGTTTGGAACGAAGTCCATGTCCATCAGTTAAAGTCCTTCCTAGCCACTGGTATGGCAGGACAAGGAGGATAAGTGGAGGGACGGTAAGCAGGTTTGGCGCCAGGTAGGACATGTGCCATCTGCAGCCTCTGTGTAGCGATGTCCCAGGCTGCCTGGACCTGCTCCCTGGGTCTGCAAACCTCTGAGTGATGGGAGAAGAAACAACAAAGGAGTCTTGTCCTCTGTTATCCTTTGAAACAAGGATTATCAGAGCTAATGATCCACTGCTCTTCGTCTGGGCACATTCACTGTTCCTGACTTATTGCCTCTCCATGGAGAGACTGCTCAGCTCTGATGCAGTTGCTGGCCTGCCAACAGTTGTCCTGCTTGTGAATTTTGCCTAGGGCTAAAAGGAGTCTGAGCAGAAAGAGGTAAGTCACAGGGCTGATGTTACAGGCTGGGTGGCATGGAATTAGAATAGAATAAAATAGAATATGATATATATATTTTTAAAGCTGCTTCCCCATCCTATTCCCTGGCCTCCTGACCATGAGGTCTGCTCCTCTGCTGTGGTAGGAAGGGCAAGAGAGGTTAACTGTGGAATTAGCCACACCTCGTACAACCAGCACTGTCGCTGCACAGTAGAAATGTAAACAATCAAATGAGTATTTTTCGAGGAAAAGTGGTGGTGCAGGTTCCTCACAGGATGGAGGCAATAAAGGGATTTCAGTCCTTTGGACTTCTGACTCCAGCTAAGCGGCTTTGGGGCACTTGGTTATTAAAAAAAAAAAAAAAAGACTGAGCAGAGAGAGGGACACTCAGGAGGTATTATTTAAATGTCAGGATTGCATGACAGCTAAACAGTGAATTTGTTATTTTTTCAAAAAACTGATTTGAAGAGCATCCTCTGCCTCATGTGGTTAGCCAAAGGACTATCTTCTTATGATATTTGTGAAAGCATCATAGAGATTTATTTGTCAAATAATAGTACAACTGATAATGATATCGCAATAGACAGACTTCTACTGTGCATCGAGCTTCCTCCCCAAGGAACCTGCTATAGGGCAGAGGGGAAGTGACTGAGAAGTCGCCCCTTTTTTGCAACATTTTCTTTGTTTTTAAAATTTTGCTGCTGAGGAAAAATGGACCAAGACAGAACTAAACCTCTTCTATATGCACAAGTCTATAAAAATCAGTTCTGTACTCACTTTGCATTGCCTGTCCTTCCCCCTCACACACATCTTTGTCATTCAAAGTATGCTCACAGGAAACTTCAAGAGAAGCTGCCAACAACATTGTCAACATCAAGAGAGACAGACACACCAATGACACAGGATGTAAGTGAAAGGATACCACTGAGAAAAGCTACACAGATGGTTTTATAGATTAAAAAAGCTGGCATTTCTAAAGCTCAAGATTGCTAAAAAGAGAGACAGATAGAGGGGGAGAGGGGGAGAGAGAGAGAGAGAGAGAGAGAGAGAGAGAGGACTATCTTACTTATTCAGTCCTTCTGGTTTGATATTTCTGTAGGCCACATTTGCACTACCCAAGAATGGCTTTGTGCTTTTGGTTGTACTCCCAGCCTGTTCTTCTTGGTGTTTATAGACTATCCCAAATGTCAAGTTTTTCTTTGCAAAACAAATTGATAGCTCCTTGCAGCAAGAATTGTTCTCTTCTGGGATTGTGCCAAGGCATTTTGCATTTATAAAGTGAATTACAGTCCAGAAAAGTCCTGTGAGGAATGACTCCGCTGTTGTTAGGGCAGAGGAGTAGTAGGGTCTCTTTCTTGGCCTGCCTTAGTTTTAACTAGTGAGACAAATTCTTAGTTATAACCCTAGTTCATGTAATCCCTCTTTGCCTAAAATGAATCACTCATTCTTGTAGTTCCCAAACTGTGGTCTCGTACCACATCAAACTGTTTTCTAGGGCACTTTCAATTCAAAGCTACAGGAACTGAATGTGTTCTGAGAAATTTTGATAGTACTATATTTGTCCAAAAGTTTTGGAAGAACAAACTGACTTTGTCTCTTTCACAAGATTTTTGGTGCCACCAATACTGAGATTTCAACAAGCAAATAGAAAACATAAGAGGGTCTCCATGACCCTTCTAGAGTATGTGACCAAAGTTACTAAGTTTGGGGAATTCTGACTTCTGAACAAACTACCTGAAATGTGCTGTCTCCTTCCTGATGAGTAATACACATCAAAACCCAACCCCCTGGTGTGACAACCTGTCCTCAGCTCACTGTTCTCCCGGCCTCTTTCCTGTCAGCAAAAGAGCCCCTTTTCCTTAGGGCATTGCTGAGCCCCTCTGACTCAGTTGAGGTGATCTCTGAAGCACCCAGCCATGCTGCAGGTGCTACTGCTGGGCAACCAGTCCACTCCTCCAGGCACCCTCCTGCAGGTTCTTCGGTCAGGTGCTGCACCCAAACGTTCCCCCACTTCGCCTCACAAGTCCAGCCTCTGTGCCCTCAGCCCCAGCCAACAAGACAGCGACAAAGAGACCCAGAAATACTTTTTTCAGTCCCAGTCCCCTAGCTAGCTTGGGTTGTTGTGGGGTTTCACTTTTCCATCTGTGCAACGTTCATGAAAATAATAAAATTGCTGCTGACTCTGCAGAACCCAGACAGTTACTGCAGACACAAAGCATCCTTGGGTCACCTGCAGCATCTTCTATGAATGAAGCGCTGTTCTGGGCAGCAGTTCATGGCACTCTGTATTGTAACCCAAGTCAAGGTAATCCTGAATCTCTGTGCAAAAGTTTGAGATCATGGCAAGTACTTGACATAAAAAAACACTTATAAGTTAACAAATGTTATTATCTTTCTGAGGACTAGATTCTACAGAAATGACCTTGTGAGAAATAAACTGACAGACAGAAATGTATAGACAGACAAATGGACAGATGATAAAATTGGTCTTTTATTCTGATCTGATTTTAACATATTGCAAAGTAGCAGCTTTAGAAGATGGCACTTCCTTTTACAGTCCTTTTCAGAGATAATAAGTGTAGTTAGAATTTTGGTCTAACCATTTAATCACCAAATTACCTTTTAGCAAAGGTTTCCCTCCCATCATTAAGTCACTCGAGGTAAAAAGTGAAATAAAGCCTGAGGGATAGAGTAGTTGCAGACGTAAGTCTTATTTTACAATAAAAAACAGCGTGGTTGTTGTTTATCCAGCGTTATTTTTATGATTTCTTGCTTTGTTACAGCTTGCAGAAAGCAGGGATTACAATATGTATCTGTTGATCAATATTAAACTAGTAGAGTAAAATGTCAAGGAGAAAAAAATTTGAAATCATACTACCCTTCAACACCAACAGAGAAAATCCCAGCATTGTTAAATGGCAGCAATAAAACTAGCAACTGTTATTTAGTTTTAAGTAATGAACCAAATAAAAAATATAGAACTTGCTACATTGCCTCCCAAATGGAGCTTATTACACTGCTGCTTGAATGTTTGTACAATCTTTAATCTAAACATTTTCTCTTCAGGTCTTAATAATAGGCATGGGTGGTTGCAATTTACTTCCTCTTCAAAGGCAAAAAATGAAAGACGAAAACAAAATGCTTTAACAACTTGCATGTGAACCGAAGTGGCTCATTCAGCCAGAGGAGGCTGGCAGGGTTGAAAGTCGGAGAATTTCACCCCACGATTTATCTTTCAGCCAGGTAAGGGCAGGATTAGCATGTGGGCTCTCCAAAGCTGCTCCCCCAGTGAGAAGGAAGAGCCATTCATCACTATTTACTGGGCCTTTGTTCTGCTGCAAACCCTCACAGAGAAGAAATAAAAAGAGTAATTTGTGTTTCTCAAAAGGAGACCAACACACATTCTCATAGATGCTTCAAGGATTTTTTATTATATTTTTAATATATAAGCAACCGAGAAAAGCATTTAGAGGTGAATGTTAATATATTCCACTCCTCGTGGCCCACAGGATTCTCAATTCTCAGTACATTTTTTTCATTATGCATCCTTTGTTTCCGGAATTACTGTGATAGTTTACTGGTTTGAAGGATTTTACAGTTGCAGTCATAAATAGGAGCAATCTTAACCTTGAAACTTGAATGACAAAATAATCCTACTTAAAACAACTCCTGAGTGGCACATTTTTTCCTGTACAGGACTACCTCAAGCTCAATTTGCTATTTAAAAGTGATCATCTGATAAAATCCCAAATTTTTAAAGGACTTGGCTCTGATTATTTTGTGAAGGAATAGAGTCAGGCTGGGGTAGTTATTCCTGGCCTTGGGACCTGTGGATCCCAGACCCTCTGTTTTCCCCTTCCCTTTGGGGCACTGATGCTTACACCTTCACATGCAGATAGAAATCATTATGAAAACCATGGGTTCAGATACTCACCTGTAGGGTAAATAAGCAACTTTCCCTCTTGGGCTAAATTTGATTTCTCTAAATATTTTGTTCATTGGCTTCTGGTGTGCTTGCTGCAGCGAAGCATGGCTCATCATTCAGGCTGCCAGGCTTCGAGGCAGGAGCCTGACGGAGAGGCTGCAGCTTTGCAGGGGTGTACAACCTCCTTCCAGATGCCTGCCCGCTTGGCCAGGCGGCCGCAACGGCCAAGTCGAAGTATTTCATGAAGGCTGGAGTGGTGGGGGACTCCCCTTTACAACCCTGGACACAGTTCAGCCACTGCCACAGGTGAGTACTTTCTCTGAAACCCTGTCTTGCCCTTGTCGGTCTTGGGAAGCTGGGACATCTCGTTCTCCTCCATCCATGACCCACAGGATGGCTTTCTGTGGGATGTGTAAAGCTAGAGACTTTGAGCTTTATACAGACTACTGGAGTGATATTTAACAGGTTACAGTGTTCAAAAGGCCAGATTAGAGAGCCTAGTGCACCTTTTAGAGTTAATTTCTATCATATCTCTAACCCTTATCCTACCTTATAGGAAAGCCCTCTCTCCTGATGGCCAAATCTGTATTAAAAGAAAAAGTAAAACCGTCCTTATCACCATAAAGTAAAACAGACAATAAAACACAATGCTATGAAAGATGATATTCCAAATAATGAGTCCCTCAGTTGTTACACTTGTACCTGTGTGCAAAGACAAAGTCTTGCTCACCCTTCAGTAGAGCAGCAGCAGAAGGCCTGCAGACACCCTGCTGTCATGTAGGCTGGGGATCCTACTAAGACTTCCAGAACTTTTAAATCTGAGTGAAAGTAGTCCTCTTGAGCACACTGGAACAATTTCTATACTTCAAATTAAGCATCCCTACCTTTACAAGCTCAGGGGCCTTTGATCTCTTCTTCCAGGTGAATAGGCACCTTCAAAGCAGAACAAATTTCCCCCTTAGCTGAGAGAGCTGATAGGAGAAACTGGCAGCACATGACAATCACATCTGGAAAATGTATATCAAAATGAAGTTCAGAAGAATTTGATTTTGACTTGTTTTTGCAAGGGAAAATGATACAAAACATGCTTTTAGTAATGAGATACTGCGCCAAGGAGGGTATTAGAGGTCTAGAATATGTATATAATAGCTGAGAGAAGGGAATATTGTTGGATTATTATTAAAACTTACACCCACAGAATGTCTTTCATCCTCTAGGATTTGTTTCAGATAGATCCATACAGCCACTGTGAAACATATCTACATTACACTTTTTTTCCAGGTTAATCTGGGGAACAGCTAGGAACTGAGTATACATTTTTATGACTTCCACATTCCCTGCTATGAAAATTTCTAATACATTCAGACTATTGGTCAATCCCTTATACTCTGTAAGCCTCAAGAGGCTGGCCATAAGAAATTAGGATAGGAATTTATCTTCCAAATTATGCCACAGACTTTTTTTTTCCAATCAAAGTTAAGTTAAAGGAGAAAAGCAATTAGAAAGATATTGTTTAAGCCTGAATATATACCAGGCAAAAAGACAGTTCTTGCTGCCAGCAACAAGACTCTTGGGATCTATCAAATATCGAATGTTGAATATAGACTCTTTAAAATGTAGGACCAATTAAATATCCAGACAGACTACAATTTAAAAGAGACTAGAAATTTCAATTAGGTAGAAAAATTTAGGAAAAGTTATCTATAGCTAAAAGAATATAATTCATTGCTACTTATGCTGGGAGATGGAAGTGTTGAAGAAACAATGCCAGGTCTGTATAGTACATAGAGAAAAGTGAATCCTAAATCTAATTGGTTACCTAATAAAGGGAAGTTCAGAGGCATTATGTGAGTGTAGATAGTCAAACAGGAGCGTTATTATAGAAGTAGACCTTAAGTGCTTGCTGTTCTGAGAGACAATCTATCACAGGGAAAAAATAACACACACACATATATGTATAAATACACATATATATGTAGCTGGTGCTGTTAGTCATAATGCCATAGCAGTGGTGAAGGGGAGATGAAAGAAGCTGGTTAAATGGAACATCAACGTTAATGGGGAAGATTTGTAGCCACATCAAGTAGCCAGGACTTTGTGTGACAGCTGGTCATACTAGACCAGGCTGTAGTCCCCATAAGTCTCCTAGTAATTCAATGCTTCTGTTTGGTCATGGACTATCGCATAGCTGCAGAAACCTGGGGACCAGCCTTGTATTTTTCTGATCACCTGGGTCAATGCCAGTACCATGAGCCATGGAATTTCAGCCACTAGTTCCTACGTCTTATCTCATGGCTTGGAGCAGAGGATATCCTTGGGGTCTCCAGCCCACTGAGTAGCTGCTTGGTTATGTAAGAATTTCACGACAACCTCAGGAAACATATTCCTCCAAAGGGGGACAAAGCTAATTTGTCTCATCAGTAACTATATAATCAAAAAAAAAAAGAAAACTGTTAAGAGAGTCTCAGTATAGCTGATAAAAAATGCAGACTTTTACCTCTTGGGAAGTGTTTTTGAATCTGGCTCTGATTAACAGTGATCAAAATACATTTTTATTCTCTGAAGGCAAGAGAGCGCTTTTGTCTCAGGCCATCACTACGATGATGAAGATTAAGTTCTTGCATCTACAGATCTGACCCTAGGCTGCAGGGTAGCCAGAAATGCTCAAACAGAAGAACGAGGTAAGCAAGGAGGAATTATCTGTGGCTAAAAGGCAAGCCTCCCAACACAGCTTAAAGCTTTTTTGCTTTCAGCTGCTGCCTCTCATCTCATGTTGTCTGATCTAGCATTCAACTGACTATTGGATACACGCTGCAAAATGAGGCACAACAAAGCCAGGAGACAGATGGGAATTGCCTTTCTCTAAGTTGGTAGCTTACGCTCAGTGCTGAGGAGGAGAGGAAGACATGGGTGTGTGGGCTGAAGGTTTCCTCCCTTACTAGGTGAAAGAGGAAGACTCTGAAGACAGGAGCCTTGAGGAAAAATCTGGTACTGATAGGGGCCACAGAATAGCAAGGGAAATTTTTTACAGTGAAGGAAGGGACCCTGTTTGAGACAGGCAAAAGGCAGAAACATAATCTTGAATGAAGGATTGAATAGAACATTTCCTTGGAAGGAAAGAGCAGAAGACGATGGTATCCTTGCTTAGAAGATGGGAAGACCAAAAGGAAAGACAGATCAGGAAAGAGCTGTTCCTTTAGGGATGGAAAAATAATCATCATGGTAGAAATGATGTACTTTGCACCATAACGGCAAGTGACAAAAACATAGAAGGCAAATGAAAATCTTAAGTGAGACAATGGGACTCCGTGTGTGTTACAGCTAATGCCAGGCAACATTCATTTGCCCCACCAGGTATTAGTGAATATTAATATTATGTCATTAGCAAGCTTTCAATGCCACTGACAATATGTTACACCTTTTCTGGGACAAAATAAAAGAATCCAGTTTCTAGTCCTACTAATTTTATATCTTTTATGAGAAACATATTCTCTTTTAAAAATAAAATACAGCTTGTAAAAGTAGTAATTTACAGCTAAAGGCTGGTGTTCTCATTAAGCCTATTTTATGCACCTGTCTTCTATTCACTCTTTTGAAATTGTAGACCACAAATAAGTGTACTGGGAGTGAGTAATTAGCCATAATTATTGTTTCTTTGTAATATTTTGGGATGTTGAGAAGATTTCTTATGTGAGGATGCCCTTTGTGAGGAGGGGAATATTCATAGTGATTCTGAAGCTTACGACTCAAACTGGCATATCGACAGAAGTCTGCAGCGGGGAGAAGACAAACGAATGTAAGGTGATGCTTCTGACAGCAGGTTTCATCAAGGACAAATCACTGCTAGGTTTTAAATAATTTTCATGAAATATTTTCATTTTCATATCTGCTAAAGGCTTCAATAGTCACAAGCTCTTTGATGTCCCAAATTTGCCATAATGGTGTGTATGTTTAAATACACCTGCATGTATAATGCTCTTTAACATTGCTGATCCTCTGTGTAATGAATTAGAATTTTCACTGTTGTAAATAGAACTGATGTGAGATTAATAAACTTAGCCAAAGAGTATTGATACATGGAATTGATGTAAAGCAGGTTAGAGAAGATGCTAATTACCATGCTTGAGTGATTTACAGTCTAATCCTATCAAATACATTTGAAAACAAACTTGTGAACACCAAAACAATGGGTCCCAGCTGAAGTATTAAAAGCAGTAGTTCAAATTATGCCATGGTTTGTCCCCTCAACACTCCTTAATATTATGCTAGATATGATTTTGCTGACTAAATATAAGCATTTGTATTTATTTTAAAATTGGATTTAATATAAAATCTGCTCTTCACAAGGATTTTTTTTTTAAAGAAATGAATAAATTTCTCCATCAATTTGCAAATCTAAACTATTCAATTCAAAGAGTAACTGCGACAGTGTGAAAAGCTATTTACAGTTCTGCAGTCATCTCTGGTTTCATCAATTTGTTTTTCAGTCTTTGTTGTTATTTCTTGTTTCTTATGGATCTCCTGGGGCAGCTTCTTGCTTGAGGAGAGAATGTCAATAGCTCATTCGTCCTCCAGGATGTTTCCTTGCAAAAATGAGAACATTTCCCAAATTTAATCTAGATCTTTTGACTGTTTTCTGTAAAATAATAAAAAAAAAGTTATTTCAAGAAACATGAATGTCATCTGAATAAGGCTGCTGTGTAATAACAGCCTGGTTTTGCTTGGTTTGTATAATATACGGGATATTAAAATAGATTACAACTTTCAAAAATCCATTACTGAAATTCAGGACCATTTTATGCACTAAGTAAATCCACAGTTCTGTAGATGCAAGACAAAGTTCATCAGTGAATGGCTTCTTGCTTTGTTTTGTTTTTGAATTCACCATATTTATTAAACTTGTAATTAAACCTTGTGTGCCTGTAGGCTAGTCTTCTGGAATATTTATTTTAGGAAATAGTTTGTATTTTCCTGGGCCATAGGATGTTTCTTATATTTTACATTACCAAGACACTCTGTGATGTTCATAGTACAACAAAAAACAAAGAAAAGGAAGTAAGAACATGAATATAGACAAGTATTTATATTCTAGATGGGTTCTCAAAAGAAATGATCTTGACTGGAAATGATCTTAGATGGAGGTCTAAAGTTTTCTATGATATAGCATATGGAAAAAATACCTGTTCTTTGCAACTTATAAGAAAAAATGATTCCTTTTGTTTGGGGCATGTCTACCAGGGGAAATTAACTACCATAACTATTCTGGATTAACTCTCCACACAGATGCTGCATTAATATAAATCACAAAAAGGGTCTTTTTATTCCAGAATTAGAGTGTGTACATAAGGGAAATAGTCTTGCGAAACTGTTCTACATCTTGTTCATGCCTGAATTTAATCTGGATTCATTTCCTTATATAAACAAGTAAACTGGAAATTTTATTCTTTTGTTCTTAGGTAAAGGACCTCATAGTGGATCCTCTAAACTCAGGTGAAAACTGTGAGAATAGGAGAATTGCCAGTGTAATGATTTTAAACTTTTTTCCTTATGTTTACTACTTCAGTTCCTATCTGGTTATACTTCTGGAGTCGCAAGTGCATCAGCATGCTTGGAGCTGCCTATAACAGACCTAAGCTCTACACTGAACACAACCAAAAGAAAATCCCCTGGAACAGATCTACAACAAAAGATAATATTAAAATCATAACTGAAGTTTGGCATTATATTAATCTATAGCAGCTGCGGCCATGGCTCCCCTGTCCACATCTGGACATATCTGTAGAATCAGTGAAATGTCTGAACCTTTCATCTTCTGCGATTCTGACAGGTTCTGTCCCTTTTTGTTAGCATAAATGACTACTTGGTAGGGGGACCAGATTCTCATATTAGTAACATGGTTTTCATCTGGCATATTGGAGCTCTACCCAGCTCTCCCTCCCCCTTTTCTCCCAAACAAAAAGCCTCTAAAAACCTATGGGAAATCAGGTGAGAAACTGTATTAGAGAAAATCAGTTCATATATATACAGACCAATAACCTTTTGACCTATTTTGCCAGAATACACACGATAAGGGTAATTGCCAGCACTGTTATTTGTTCTCATTTTATTAAGTCTGTTTTTACAATAGGTGTTAGAGATAAGTACTCTGATGGCTATTTCTTCAGTTGTCTGGTTTAAATGTACCATAAAACACACTAGATGGTGCATCCATTAACACCATATAGTGAAGAGAATAGCAGATTAACATTAAACACTGTGTTAAAGGGGAAAATGTTTCTAAATTGTGTTTGCTTGGGTTAGTCACAGCAACTTGAAATAATTAGAACTGAAACAATTAAAAAAAGATTTCCTTCTATATGCAATTTACTTTTCCTTTCCATTTTTTTTTTTTTTTAAACTTCAGGAAGCTTTCAGAGCCCGAGTGGTCAGTTTGGGTTCTTCTGATGCTATGCAACAAAGCTATTATGTTTGTGCTTCCAGAGCTGAAAAGGAATCACAGATACCCTGTCTATATGCACTCACTACTCCCTCAGTATGCACAGGCACTCACTGCCCTTGCCCTTTAAGTTACTTTATATACCAGGTAGATGCACAGCTACATGATGGGTGCATGCACTTATTCAAAAATTAACAGTTCTTCTGTGTTTTCAATCTTGCTACTCTTAATTTTCACCTTAAAAGTCTTATATATCTCAAACCTGTTTGACCTACACTGCAGAGAAACAACTCATCCATTTAGCCTCTGGAAATAGTCAATAGTCTTTAATTCTGTGGTATTTTTTAAGAAGCACATTTTTATACATTCTTCCAGACATTGTCTCTCCTCTTCTGCCCTCCCCGTCCCTCCCAAACAAAACACTGAACATTTTCTGTGTTCATCGCTTTGTTGCCACCACCACCATCTTGGTTATGCTTTTCAGCTTTGGTGTTCTGCTCTGCCTTTCTACAACTCCTAAAGAATAGTCTCCAGCTACTTATTCCTTTCCCTGCCTTTTTTTCCCCTCTTTCTTGGATCATTTCTCCTTTCTATCTCTTCCATTAAGTATTTGCAACAACAACAGTATATGATTAGTCCCTGCGATTTCCTTTCCCAGTAACTTGTATAGAGGAAACATACTTTGACAGACACTTCAGGCAGATAATGAGGATTTTGGAGATGGGTGGTCATGTGGTGCTTGAAATCCCTGCTGTAATGAATAACAGCCTTTCCCGGACTGGATGTGTTCCATTTCACTTTGTTTAAATGTCTGTCTCAGCTTTGCAAACTATAGAGTAGGACTGAGTTCCTCTGAAAGGTTTTCAATTAGCACTGTGTTCCCAAACTATCAAAGCAAAAATGTATCAGAAAGAAGAAGAAAAAAGCAAACAATTAACAATTTTATTTCAAAAGCCTTAAACCACTTTGGTTGCTTAGCATAGCAAGAAACATCATTTGAATGGAGCCCTAACGAACTAATTTTGACAGTCCTGTGCTTGTCAAGCTTTTTTTTCTTTCAAATCGATACAACACATTCCTTTTATTTCTAAGTAGTGAGCAGAAATAAGTGAAACATTTTAATTGAAAACTGAGCTTGAATATTCAGGATGAGGAAAAAAAAAAGGGAGGCAGCAGAAAATATTTCCTTTGCAACAGCAGATGATAAAAAGTTTTCTCCTCTTCTGTTAGAATGTGACTTGATTTTTAATTCCTCAGTGTCAGCATGTTACATCTACTCACAATGCTCCAGAAATTATTCTTTGTCATTTTTGGAAGCTTAGCTTCTTTTTAAAGACAACCACAGGGCATGGGATGACTTAGACGGCAGTACAATATCTGCCATGCAGGAGGCTGGCCTCTGGATTTAAAGCACTCAAAGTAATGGGAACTCCTGGCATGAGAAGGGCAATGCTGTAACTCATTAGAGGCTGGATGACTCGTGACAGCGACTTTATGGGACTGCCCTCGATAATGTGCTGTCAGGTGGGAGTGGGAGCAGGTGTTGCTTTATTGAAAGGAAAGACTCTGGGAGATTAACTGACCCGTAGCTACCTGAAGAGATTTGGTAAAAAGCTGTTGTCTTCCCGAACTGATACATTTTTTCCAGCAGTATTTGGTTACTCCCCACTAGGAATGGGAACTAGAACAGATCCCACGGGCCTGGCAGCCAGCTCAGCTAGCACCATTTTGCACCAAAACAATTCAGCAGGAACGCAGACATCTGACAGTTAAAAGAGGGCTTTATGGAGATTATCTTTTTCCTGTCTTCTCATGCCTGGTCCCAAGACTGGGTCTGGGATACTGGCAGAAGTGAGCTTTCCATGGAGAGTGGCCATTGTTATCGTCTTTAAAACCTTCCCTGAATACAGAAGTTTGCAAAGATGGTCTGGATTTGACATGTTCTTTTATTCTCTTGTGACAGCTCATCAGTCCATCTCATAATGTTTATAAGAGATTTTCAGCACAGTGAAAAGCTGTGAGTCTAAGATTTTCATTGATGGATTTCAGCTGCTGGTGATGAGTAGGGGCTTGCTTTCACTTGTAATAGCCTAGGCATATCTTGATACCTCCAGTGTTTCCTTGCTGGTTCAGATGTTAAAGGAGGTAAGACTGGTGTCCTTTTCTCCTGAGCGACTGTCTTGCATCCATCTAATCTTTCCAGCAAAGTTGGCTGATTGAAAGACCAAAATATCACAGTTGGCACTTGGGTCTGAGATTTGATGAGGACACGCAGGGTTTGTTATCAACTGACTTTTAAAATCGATGTCATGAAGTTGGTAATTCCTGTGCTTGCCTGCCTGGGCTTTCCACGACACATGGTGCTCATTTGTAGCTGCGGAAGGCACAGAGGAGCTCCAATGCACCAGGGACTGTGGGTTTAAGACAAAAAAACCCCTGAAGAACATGACTCAATGAAGGACAGAGAGCTAAAGGTGAAGAGGAATGAGGAACAGGAGAAAGGGAAAAGAAAGAGAGAAATATCAAGGAATTGTTACAGTAAAACACAGGGAAGTGGATGAAATTATTGTGCAATAAAATGGGAACCGGAGACATAAAAAATGAGTAGAGAATGGGTGGGAAAAAATGGAAATCCCTCCATCCTCTGCTCTGACTGCCAAGAATGCCACTTTGTCAGCGGCAACAGGAAAAGCTGCATCTATGCATCCAAATTACATCGTAGAAACTGGAGGAGAAAGGCCAGTTCTTGCCCTAATTGCCCATTTAATATAGAAGGAAAAATTGGGCAGAATTTTAGGGGATAATACTGTCTTTTGCAACAGCTTTTCTTTAAAATGGTCCTTTTAAGGGGTGAAATATTTTACCTGCTCACAGGTACATAAAAATATATGTTCCTAAGAGAGCTGAAAAAAATCTGTAGTCTAAAAAGTTGGGTATATGCTACACTGAAAAATTAGAGGAGCGAATTGCTTCATGCAAAGTGGTAAATATAGTGCACTCCATTGATAAGAGTTATGGTTATAATAGATATGTCTTCAGAATAATAAAGCAGGTGTCTAAAATATAGGTGGTTAGATGCTGTCCATTTTTTTGCTGAAGGAAAAGAATTGTTAAGTATTTGCTGGGTTTTTTTAGTATTTCTTATTTGTAACTAGCACTTCTAACAAAATTCTTGCTACTGTGCAAATGTAATTAAGATAAAACACCAGTTTCAAAATGCTTACATCTTCTGGATAGAAAACAGTAGCAGGAATTAATCTCAGTGAACAAATATAGAAAACAGGCCCACATTTGAATTTCCTATCACATAACTGAATAAATCTTTCCTACGTAAGCCAATTCTGTAGAATTTGTGCATTTCATGGTGCCATTGGACACAGCAGCGATAACTACTTCTCTCCATCTTGAAGTCTCGACATCTGGCAGATTTAATTTGACTTTCAGCAATTAGCTTACTTCAAATAAATATCACTTTCCCTGGGTACAAGTTGACGTTCAGCACACATACACAGTGAAAAAACAAAACCCACAAATATACTGTAGTTGTATTTTTCAAAAGTGCTGTGAGTGGGTTTTAAAATATGTGACAACATAAATATTTTGTCCTGGTTTCATAGCATGGGAAGCTTTTAAAAGGAACTGGTAAAATTTTGAAGTGCTGTCTCTAGATAGAACTTTTTATTGAAACAACATATTACTGCTCATACAAGAAATTCATCTATTGAACTCCTCTGCCATTAGTCCCCTAGACCAATAAGTAGCAGCTGGACCTAATGTGGGCCTTTCACATGCTAAAGAATATGCCTGCTTTCACCTAGCAAGGGAGGAAGCATTAATACTCTGCTCCAGCCGGGGACAGATGTATATGCTGTCAATTAGGAAACCTTTCAAAGTGTGGCTTTGCAGACCATCTGTAATCTGTAGACCTCAGCTTGGGAACTATTATTCTCTACTAATGGCACTTGGGGAGTGGGAGGGATGGAAAACTGGGGTTTGGGAGAGCAGAGTCTATTAAATACTATGGCAACAGGTAGCAAAAGAGCATTCTCCTGTTCTCCTTTATTAATTAGTAGCTGTTAACATCTGTGGGGGTATATACAGTTGACTCTCTGTTGGTAGAGGTGATTTATTACACTCCATCTTGTGATGGAGCAAGGAAGTTGAAGAAGGATGTGAGGAGCTGTCAGGCTGAGAGGTGAAAGAAATGTTAGGAAGGAGCTCTTGTATACTTATTTTGCAGTAACTATTTTTAAAATCATGCCCTGGAGCCCTGGGAATAACATACCTAATACAGCAATGTTTTTTTACCCTGACTGAATTTTTGTGCTTACATTCTATGCATTCCTTTGGCAGAAAATTACTCCGATGCTGATTTTTTTTGCTTGTTTGGAATTTTCAGAAGATGAAATTGTCAATTGAAAAGAAACCTCCCATTGTACTTCTGAGTAAAACCTTTCTCCTCAAGTATTGATATTCCAAACCTGTTGGAAAGCAGAGGCTTCCAGGTAAGCCCTGCTCTGATGAGATGCTTGTATGGTACCAGGGAGGGAGTCGTGGGCAGCAGTTCCCTGATGCCTAGGGAAAAGAAGGTTCACTGCAACCTTTCCCTGAGAGATGATAGTGGAGTTTCTTATCCAAAGCTTAATATTCTGAGACCACTGCTTCTCTACTAAACATGATTGAATTTGGCCTATGGGGTTCAACATTGTTTGGAGGGAGAGGAGGACATGTGTCTGAAGGACCAGACACTATGTTTACCCAAGCTTCATTTCCTTAGGATACCAAGCTAAAAGAAGAGTTGCAGTCCTAAATATTGCAGGGGCATGAGCACTTTATGTTTGAAGACAGGAGTGCAATTGGACTGCTCTGCTCAATTGCATTAATATTTTATGCTTGGTTGTATTAATCTCTTTCATTCAGTGCTTGATTACTGCCAAGCTCAATAGAGTTTCCACCCTGACAGGCTGGAGAGAAAATAGGAGGTGGCACAGGGAGATGTCAAAGGAAGGACCTGTCAGTTGAAACTGCGCCTAGGACCTAACACAATGTTTCAGAGATTCTATACAGAATTAAACGGGGTGATTATTATTCATTAGTTAAGTAGCAGGGGTTTTGCTGGATACCATCTTCACATACTACAAAAAGAGCAATTCTTGTCATAAAGGTCTGGTGGTCTAAAGCTTGTTCAACTTTCTGCCCACTTCAGTAGCCTAGAGACTTCAGTCAACTAGACTGTTCACGTTAGTTGTCCCCTTGTGAGAATATACAAAAACCTGTGCATTTTATATGACCCTAATCGGCACGAACTTATTCATAGATTTGTTTTTATTGTTGTGAGAAGTTCCAATTACACGTTTACGAATAGCAGAATGTAGGCTTTTATCCTGGCTCTTCATGATACATGCCAAAAATCTAACCCTCCAAATTACAACAGCGCTTTGTCATCTGTAGACTGACAATTTCTAGTGATTTAATAAGCACAGTTTTGATTAGCAATGTATTTATTTCTTCTTTTGCTGCTTCATATGGGTTTTGAGGCAGGCTGAACAATGCTGCAGCTCTGCAGGAACTTGGATATCAGGAGAAAGTGTAAGAGCTGGAATTTATTTTAGAACTAGAAATAAGTTGCAGGTTATTTATTAGGTAAACAATATGGATTAATAGAAGTAGGGCATTTCCATTTTTAACAGTGCATAGAGAGAAGCACCAAAGTTCAAATATGATCAGCTTTGCAGAGATGGATTTTAATTTCCCCCTGTGTTTTTAATTTGTGTATCAGCTTGACCTTGAAGGTCTGCCAAAGCGATAAAACTATCTTTTGAAAATGCAAAAGAAATGATAAAAGCAATGGGAGCTAGGTGATGATGTGCATTTGAAAATCCCACCAGATACCCATCTGCATTTTTCGGTACCTAAAAAAAGTCTGTCTTTAAATCTGCAAAGCAATCAGTCGCTCATTGGGCCTCTGTGATGGCAGATTTAAAGATCTGCAGGTGCACTAATAAGAAATCAGCAGGATCTGAAGCAACACAAATAGCTGTATTATATGAAAGAACTGAAACTGTAAACTGGGACAGGCTGTATGAAGAACCTCAGCAAAGCATGATGACTCAAAAGAAAAAAATCTTGGTGAAGCTTGAGGAACTGAAGCCCTTGATTCTGTATGTTTTAAGATGATAGGAAAATATTTGGTTTGGGGTGTTTTTCGATTCCTAGTTTTACTGTTCTGTTATCATCACTTTGGTTTAAATATTTCACATCAGATGAGCTAATAATTTTTTCCCAAACCTAAATTCAGCAGTTGAATGCATGACAGTGAATCTGGCAAGGGATGTCAAGGACAACATGAAGGGCTTCTTCAAAAACATCAGTAGCAAAAGGAAGACTAGGGGAAATGCGGGCCTGCTGCTGAATGGGGTGGGTGCCCTGGTGACGAAGGATGCAGAGAAGGCAGAGTTACTGAATGCCTTCTTTGCTTCAGTCTTTACTGCTCAGGCCAGCCCTCAGGAACCCCAGATCCTGGAGGCAAGAGAGAAAGTCTGGAGAAAGGAAGACTTTCCCTTGGTGGAGGAGGATCGGGTTAGAGATCATTTAGTGAAACCTGACACCCACAAATCCATGGGCCCCGATGGGATGCACCCACGAGTGCTGAGGGAGCTGGCRGACGTTATTGCTAAGCCACTCTCCATCATCTTTGAAAGGTCATGGAGAACAGGAGAGGTGCCTGARGACTGGAAGAAAGTCAGCGTCACTCCAGTCTTCAAAAAGGGCAAGAAGGAGGACCCAGGGAACTACAGGCCAGTCAGCCTCACCTCCATCCCTGGAAAAGTGGTGGAGCAGCTCATCCTGGAGGCCATCTCTAAGCCTGTGGCGGACAAGAAGGTGATCAGGAGTGGTCAGCATGGCTTCACCAAGGGGAAATGATGCTTAACCAATCTGATAGCCTTCTATGATGGAATGACTAGCTGGGTAGATGAGGGGAGAGCAGTGGATGTTGTCTACCTTGACTTTGGCAAGGCTTTCCACGCTGTATCCCATAACATCCTCATAGGTAAGCTCAGGAAGTGTGGGTTAGATGAGTGGACAGTGAGGTGGATTGAGAACTGGCTGAATGGCAGAGCTCAGAGGGTTGTGCTCCACTGATGTGGAGAGTCTAGTTGGAGGCCTGTAGCTAGTGGTGTCCCCCAGTGGTCAGGACTGGGTCCAGTCTTGTTCAACTTCTTCATCAATGACCTGGCTGAAGGGACAGAGTGCCTCCTCGGCAAGTTTGCTGATGATACAAAACTGGGAGGAGTGGCTGATGCACCAGAGGGCTGTGCTGCCGGTCAGAGGAGGCTGGCGAGATGAGCAGGCAGGAACCTCCTGAAGTTCAACAAAGGCAAGTGCAGGGTCCTGCACCGAGGGAGGAATAACCCCATGCACCAGTACAGGTTGGGGGCTGACCTGCTGGAAAGCAGCTCTGCGGAGAAGGACCTGGGAGTGCTGGTGGACATCAAGTTAAGCATGAGGCAGCAATGTGCCCTTGTGGCCAAGAAGGCCAATGGTATCCTGGGGTGCATCAGGAAGAGTGTTGCC
>NW_020450907.1:19480-46927 GCF_003343035.1 Apteryx rowi | reverse complement strand
AAGGGAGGGTGTCAAGAGGATGGAGCCAGACTCTTTTCGGTGGTGCCGAGCGACAGGACGCGAGGCAACGGGCACAAACTGAAACACAGGCAGTTCCATCTGAACATGAGGAAAAACTTTTTCACTGTGAGGGTGACAGAGCACTGGAAGAGGTTGCCCAGAGAGGTTGTGGAGTCTCCTTCTCCGGAGATATTCAAAACCTGCCTGGATGCAATCCTGTACAATGTGTTCTAGGTGACCCTGCTTGAGCAGGGGGGTTGAACTAGATGATCTCCAGAAGTCCCTTCCAACCTCAACCATTTTGTGATTGTGTGAATTAAACCCTATTGACACAGAAGATAGAGCAATACTGAAGCAGGCTTTTTTCTTTTTTCTTTTTTTTAAGACTATGACATTGGGAGGAAAGTCTTGGGATTCAGGCATTGTCTGTTGGACATGCAGATTATAGAGGTAGGAAAAGGGCTTGCATCTGTTAGGAAAAAATCTATATAAACCTTACCAAAGCAGTCTGTCTTACTACACTGGTTTGTAGTGTCCATGTCATTTAGAAGGAGAAGAGTGGCAGAGGAAGTGCAAATGCAATGAAGGGGAAAGAACACAACAAAATTCATTCTAATGTTTTCCCCATTTCCAGGTTCTGCCTTTGGTTTCTGTACATTGGAAAGATATTTCTGAAGTACCACTTCATTCAACAGATACATGCTACCTATTTCAAAAGTAGTCTAATATTTTGCAGGAGTAAGTTAGATATTCCCAGCTGTAGGATTTTTCTAGCTGTGATTATGGAAATACATCTGTACTGCATTTTTAGCTCAGTGGCCTATTGCACTTGCTCTAGGTTCTTAGCCTGCAAGAATAACAACAGTTGTTTTATGAGAATAAGAGTTTGTAAATCACTTATTTTGTAAGTTCAATGTTTTCCTCCAGCGTTCTTTTCTGAGAGAGCTGGGCCTGGAGGATGCTACAGTACCACTCACTCTTTAAGAGTTCCACTGTCTTTTTGTTTGTTTTTTCTTCATTTGAGGTTTTTGAGATAGCTTTTCAAACTACCAGCCTCTGTCAATTTGAGGAACTCCTTAAAATAAATGTAGAAAGCAATTATCTCTGCCCAGAATGACATGCAAGCTTGATAAAAAGCAGTTTTGGATTGCCTTTGTTAATATATTCTAATGTGTTTTTTTTAATCCTATTTAAAAGAAACCAAATTAGTGAAAAGATCTCAAAATTTGGCATGTTTTTACTTTTTCTATGGAACAATTAATAGGATTTTCCAGCAGATACTGTCTTATAGATACGCAAAGTGTTAGTCATGCCAAACAATCAAAAACAGTTAGAGAAGTGCCCGGGGGGGGGGGGGGGCAAGGGGCAATGGTTAAGGATAAATCTAAATAGAAGAATAAAGGACACTTTTTAAATTGAGAACAGCTTAAATTCTTTTTCCTTTTCTTTTTTGAAGGTAAACACATTGAATTTTAGCCAGGTTGTTCAATATGTCATTGCTTATTATATCTACAAAATCTTTAATACATAGAATTATCCTACCTTCTTGTTTGGCTTATGTGATAATTTAGAGATGGAAATGAATAATATTTTTTGTTTTAATTTAACAGAAAAGACACAGCAGTCTGACTAAGGGATGAATATATGACAAACTTTTAAAGAAGAGCACATGTAGTCAGAATTTATGATTAGATGTTGTAATAGTGGGACTGGTCATTTATTATCATTTTTGATTGTGTCATTTTGATATGTTCTGTACCACAGTTGCAGAGAGGTAAGCAATAATTTGGTGAACTGTGATGCACAAATGCATGAGCTTTCTTTTAGGAGGGAAATATAGTGGTGATTACAATATTAGTATGTTGACAGAGTACTAGAAAAAGCAGGGATAGTATATTTGAATCAGAGCACAGTCAACCTGCTAAGTTAAATTCTGCCTTTCTGGGGAATTTAACTGTGCAGTCTCACACTGCAAAAACAATTTTTTGCATTCAGTTTACTTCATATATATATATATATATATATATATCTTTTTAAACAGCAGTGAAAAGAGACAGAATTGCCATTGCTTAATATTATAATAGGGACATAACCATTAGCTTTCATTGACAACAGTTGTAAGGAGTAGCTAAGGTGTCTTGGAGAACCAGGACCTGAAAATTATCATCAGCCTTTGCTCCAAATGCCAGCATGTGTCATCAACTGAAAGAAAAACACATGCTTTGTGCACGTGGCGGGAGGGATTTGCAGCCTTCTGTGCTGCGACTGTGAATGAGAAGCCAAGAAAGCGAGAGAGACAGTGAAGGTCAGTGAAGGGTGGTGGAAAGACAGAAGCATGAAACAGACTGAACAAGTTCTGAGTGCGTAACCCTGAGAAAAGCTATTGATGAGAGCTTTTTGACCGAGTGGGAACAGAGGCAGCTCCTGAAGTCCTCTGAAGAGCATTGCTCCAGGGAAGCTGAGCACAGCATCAGCCCTCCTTGCATGTGGGAGCTCCTGACAGAAAACTGCTCGGCACCAACCATTACACCAAAGGTAAGTACAGCTGCGAGTTCAGTTGAACTCACTGTGGTCGGAGTGAGTCAGATGTACTTAGACCACAGATAGCCTGCTATGCATTTCTGAGGAGTAAAGCTGAATTATCTCAGAAGTGCGACAGACCTGAGGTTTATTTCTCTTGAGACATGATACTTTTGAGTACATTTGGAAACCTTTCTTAGGCACTCAGGTAACTCTGACTTGAAATGGAGGCACTGGTGGCTTTTAGGCACCCTCAGGCCTGTGGTGGTGCTTTGGGGCAGGCAGTCTACATTGCTTTGACATGTGGGTACCGAGACAACCTGCGAGATTGCATTTGAGGGCCAATGCAGCACACTGGACACGTTCATTCACGTTTATCCTGCAGGCCTGCTGTGCCTCATTCATATTTACACCTCACACCCGTGGGCTGCCAACAAGTCTGGTACTTGTTCCTCAAGCCCTTACACAGCACTCCTAGCAAGGACTCCTTGCATTTGTCCTGTCCCCAAGTGGTCTGCAACATGCTCGCCTTGTGCTGGCCTCCTGCAGCCTTGAATGAAGTCCCCTGATACTGACTGAGGTGTTGAGCGGCCACACTGCCCTTCCTGCATCAGCACACACTAACAGGCTGGGGTTGCAAGACCAAGGGTGGATGGATGACAGGGGAAACTGGAAAATCCAAAGAGCTCATAGCAGAGGTTGAATATCCCACTGAAACAGTGTAAAGCAACTAGTTGATTTGAGGGACACTTCAGCTGGTGCCAGCCATATTCTTGGTAGAGCTGTCTGAAGACCCCTTAGCAGAACCAAGTCATCCTCCAGACTTGGGATGACCAATACCAGGTTGCTAATTGCAGAAAGCAGAATGAAGCCAGATGGCTTCTGGTTCAGGAGGTGCATTGCCTTCTTTTCTGGTTTCCATCAAGGTCTGGGACTGGTATACATGTTCTCTGCAAGGTAGCCACATTAGACGATTAAGGCACAACAATTTGGCATGAGCAAATCAGCTGTGACCAGCATCATAGCAGAGGTCTGCAAGCCCATATGCCATCTGGTCTGCTCTCCTCAAAGTTTTTGGCTTTGTTGTAGTTTTGGCAGCCAAGCCAGACAGGAAATGATCACTTGAAATCTGACCCTAAATTTCTTGTTGGCAGACCATCACTTGTTTAACTTTGAAATACACTTTGAAAGGTTTTTACTCTGTTCCTGAACAGGTTAGGTGCAATGGGAGTAAAGTTGCTTTGTGTTTTAACATGCAGTGAGAGGACATTCGTCTCTAGCTGTGGCACCCTTGTGACAGGACTGGGTAGATTCACACAGCCCTTGAAAAGAGAGTAGTCAGGGAAGGTCAGCACCAAGTCTAGTGGACAGAAAAGCAGTGATGACAGAAACATGATAGTGTAGGCTGAAATGAAATCCAAACTTGCACTATACCAGGAGTCTCTATATGGTAATGTGGGCTGCAATGATCCTCAGATTCATGTCACAGGTTTCTCTTTCTGGCTGTTAAGGAAATTTCAGCTCAGGCTAACAAAGTTAGGTGGTTTACATTAAGGTGAGGACATCTTCAAAATAGAAGAGAGACTGAATTAAGTGGAACCCTCTCCCCCCAAATAAAAAACAAAAACCCCAGTGTCCCAGTTAGAATTTACACTTTGCTAAAGAATATAAATAAAAGCAGACATTTATAAAACAAAACCTTTCTTATTTCTTTAAGATAAACACTCTTGCATGTTTGCATGTAATGAAACATCTACACTATCATTCCGACTACTCTAACCTGGTCTGTGACAAAGGGTGCAGGATGGTATTACAGAAGAGTTGAGGCTTGATTCAAGTCTGCTCATATTTACCTGCAGATACACAAACATGCTCAGAAGTGATTTTTTTCAGATATTCTTAAAACTTTCACTCTTAAATCTTGTTTTTAATTTAATTTGTAGGAAATCCACCGTGCAAAGTCATCTTACATATAGCAGCATGAATATTATTTTAGGTACAAAACTGGAATACATTTGGAACATCTTTGTTCACAAGCCATTGAGTCTCAAAATGTAAAACCTATGTGTAAACACAAGGGAAAGAAAACTGCAAGGGCAAATAAAACAGGCCTCAGGGCAGACTTTACCATATCAGATGCTGCCACATACAAACTTGCTTCTGTTAAAAAAGTTTCACCAATTGTCCACAACTGGCTAGGCAGCACCATAGCCTTGAAATTCAATACCGAATTATCATCCATCTTGAAATCATCCATCTTGATATTTCCTTCCTTGGAAAAGAAATTCCTGCAACCTTTCTCCCCCCATGCATGCACATGCACACACACACTCTCAAAACAGCCCCCAAATCTCAGCGAATTCATTGCCCAGAGCAAATTTCCTGGAGATCAACATGCACCACTTGTTCAGTCCATTGTTCAGGAGGACTTTGAGTTTTGGCAGAAGGCCCACTTGGCTAAGCAAGGGGCTTCTTAATGAACTAAAATGCAAAGCACATAAGAAGTGGAAACAAGGGCAGACAACAAAGGAAAAATATAAAAGTACCGCTCAGACATGTAGGGACAAAATCCAAAAGGTCAAAACCCAGTTGGAGCTAGAACTGGAGAGGGACAGAAAGGGTAACAAAATGTAATTTTACAAGCATAGTAGAAGTAAAAGGAAACTCAGAAAATGTGCGTCCATTTCTGAATGGGCACACAAACTAGTGATGGACAGTATGGAAAAGACTGAAGTACTCAATGCCTTTTTGTCTCAGGCAAAGCCTGCTCCCAGACCTCTGCGCACACTAGTACAATTTGCAAAGGAGAAGAACAGCCAACAGTAGGGGAGCAACAGCTTAGGGACTATGGGTGTACTGAAATCCATGGGGCCGGATAGGGCTCCTCAGCAGGTGCTGTAAGAGATGGCTGATGTCATTGTAAGGCTGCTGTCTTCTGTGAAAAATCATGGTGTTTATGGGAGGTCCCTGATGACTGAGAAAAAGCTGATGTTACACCCAACTTCCAGAACCATAGGCTGGTCAGCCCCACTTCTGTCCTTAGAAAGATAACAGAGCACATCCATTTCCAACCACATGGAAAAGAAGGTGGTAATCAGGAGCAGTCCACACATATTTACCAAAGCAAATTATGTTCATGGAGATGAAGGCAAACTGCTTACTGGGCTGCATTAAAAGATCACAGCCAGCAGGCTGAAGGAGGTGAATATTTCCCCCCTGTTCGAAACAGGGTGGCCAAACTCATGTTCCAGACATGGCCTCCCATATTTCTCCCCTTTGCCCTCAGGACAAAGAAAATATACTAAAGCGAGTTTTGCAGAGGGCCACCAGGATGATTGGAAGCTGGAGCAACATGAATTTATGCAGAGGCTGAGAGAGCTGTGCTCGTTCAGTTAGAGAAGAGAGCGCTATGGCAAGATCTTACTGTTGATTCCTACTACCTAATGGGAAAGCACAGAGAAGGCAAAGCCAGACACTTTTTGAAGGTGCCCAGGAATAGCACAAGAGGAATAGGTGTCATACCAAAGAAGATTTTGGTCACCAGAAATATTCAAAACTCAGCTGGACAAGACCCTGACCAAGCTGATCTCAGCTTTGAAGTTAACACTGCTTTGAGCGGGAGACTGGACTTTGTGACCTTCAGAATTCACTTCCAACTTAAACCTTCCAACCTTTTTATGACTCTGTGTTTGGCCAGCCTGATTCCTTTCTATGATGAAAGGACTGACTATATGGATGAGGGGAGAGTGGTGGATGTGGGCTTTGATACTTTCTCTTGTAGTACTCTTGTTTGAAAACTGAAGTAGTAAGGGCTGGACAAATGGACTGTTAGATGAGCTGAAAATTGGCTGGACTACTAGGCACAAAAGGTAGTAATCAATAGCTCTGGGTCTAGGTGGCAGCCAGTAGCAAGCAGAGCGCCCAGGGGTTGATACTGAGGCTGATATTGTTCAATATTTTCATCAGCAACTGGGATGATGACACCGAACGCACCTTAGAAAAGTTGCAAATGGATACTAAACCAAAGGTGGTGGTTAAGGTTGCACAGCAGAACTTCAGTTCAGACAGCTTCAGAAAATTAATGTTTGGGCTAACACAAATCTGAAGTTCAACAAGGAGAACTGCAAAGTTCTTTCCCTGCAGTGGATAGCCCCATGCCTGGGATCCTGCTGGCTGAGCAGCAGCCCTTCTGAACAGGACCTGGGGATTGCAGTGGACATCAAGCTGAATATAAGCCAAAAGTATGTTCTCATCGTGAATAAAGCAAACTGCACTCTAGACCACATTAGAATGAGCATGGACAGCAGTTTAAAGTAATTTGTTTTCTCTTTCTACTTGGTGGATGTGAGGCTACACTTGGATTACTATGTGCAATTTTGAGCCCCTAAATTCAAGAATGGTGCTGAGAACTGAAGAAGGTTCGGTGGAGCGCACTATGAGAGTGTCGAGACTAGGGCATACAGCCAATGAAGAGAGATTGAAGGACCTGGGCTTGTTTAGTCTGGTGAAGGGGAAAATACGGGGAGAATCCAGGAGCAGCCTACAACTACCCGAAGGAAACAGCCAACAGAGCCAAGCTCCTGTCATAGGCAGAAGATGGTACAAAAATGTGGAATGGCCACAAATCACAGCTCCAAAGCTTCAGAGTGGACATCACTCTGAACTTGTGCACTGGGAGCATAGGGCAGCTCTGGAACAGGTTTCCCAGAGAGGTGGTGAATCTCTGTCTTAGTAAATTTTCAATACTTGCTTGGCTAGACAGAGCTAGAAAGCCTGATTTAGTGTTGATAATAGATCTGCTTAAGCAGGACTCTGGACTAAATGACCACTCTTCCAACCAAAATTTCTCTGGTTCTGTGAACCATACTGTGTTTGAGAAACAGATGTGAGACTTGCCAACACATCTCCATGACCACCATGGTAAATGCACCACTACCCATCAAAATCCTTGGGTCCTGCACAAGCACACCCCAGAACACAATACACATCAGCCAGTGAGACAGATACCCATGCAGTTTTCATGACAGTGAAACTGAGCAATAACCACACACTGGCAAAACTCACACAGATCATTAATAAAGGACAGAAACTCCCAGTTAGCAGAAGAGCATTTTTTACAAAACAGCCACTCCATCTGTGACCACTCAGGCCTAATCCTCAAGGGAGTTGTACAAAGCACCTTCAAAAGACGAGTGTGGGAACTATAATGCACGCTTCTGCTGGGCACTGAAAATCACAAATTAAATAGAGAGATTTGCTTTATGGCACATTGTAATTCCCTCCCCATTCCCTTCATCTTTCACAGACACTGAATTACCTGTCTCTTTCTCTCTTTGCCCTATAGGAGCTAATGGCCTTATCAACTTCTTCCTTGCTCATACCACTCTTTTGCTCCACAGGTACCAACTGCATTCTCACCCAGATAGTCTAACTATTTAACATAATCAAGTTAAACTCAGAGCAACTGTTCGATTGCCTTTAATACTGAAGGCACTGCTTTTATTTCAGGCTCAAAAAATGGCCTTTGCATCTGAAAGGCTGTCTGCTTTTTCCAACAATCAGGTCTAATAAAAGATATTATCTCTCCATACAAACCTTGCCTCATTTATATCCACAGACTATCACACTATAACAATAATGCCACTTTTCTGAATTGCAACATTTCAAACAATCATGTTTCCAAAGAAAAATGCATAACCTCTCTTCCACCACCACCCATTTTCCTGTACAGAGGAGCATGCCCAGAGCCTGGGAATAAACTGAATTTTCTAGTGGAGCCAGATGATATGACAAAAGTTTAATTTGCTCTAATTTGGAATGCTCCAGGTCTTAAGCCTGATACATTTGCTAGGTTAAAACTTACTTCTTACAGCCTGCTGAAGGCTGATGCAAGTCAGCCATTGTAAGTTATCCATTTGTCTTTATGAACTGCATCAATCTCAGACTTGTCAGTACAAACACAAACGAGACTATGTAGTATGCAGCCTCTGTGCTCTTGGAAATTGAAGAGCTGACCAATTTATAATAGTCAGATGGTCTCTCAAACCTACACTCTTTAGGGCTAGAGATCTTGTTTGACAAGGAATCTTTCTGAACAGATTTTATGTATAGTTTGGGCATCATTACTGATCTTAAATAGTGCATTGGCTAGTAATAAATAAAAATAATAATAAAAATAAATAAATGACAATGTCCAAGACCAAGGAGGTGGTACAGTCCCCTCTTGATGGGCACATATCTCATGCCATAAACACAGTATTTCAACATAAGACTACTTTAAAGTGAAGCATATGTAAAATTCAAATATTGCATTAAAGAAAGATTGCAGCAAGCAGTAGTTAAAATATACCTAATTTAATTCTGTAACTTTTGTTGTTGTTTATAAAACAATTATACTTTCACTAGAAGCCTGCACCATCATTGAAACTATTCAGGATTTTCACTCCCCTTTGCTATAAACAGTTTCACTCTAGGTCAGAGTTCACTATAAGCTGTTCTACTGTATAATGAACTAAGCCAGAGGGGATGGCTTAGTAGTCTAAGTATCAGCTTTGAAATATCCAGACACCCTGGAAACAAAGGTTTAAATCCCAGCAGGGTTGACTCAACCCTTCCACTTTTTGAGGTGGATAAATGGTGTGCAGTGTGCTAGACTATCTATGGACCTCTCTGATAAGGTAAGACCTGAAAAAGAGACATACAATCTACTCTCTGTACACATTAAAGGACTTATTGCCTTTTTCTTAAAAGTACATTTATTTTGAACTTTTCACCAAAATTCCAGATTCGAGCTGTGTAGTTCAGTCTGTATTGCTTGTCTGCCTGATTAACTCTTCCTGTCTTGGAGGCAGAAACACTCCAGCGATACTGCTTGCAGTTCAGTCTGATCCAAAGCCCATCCAAATGTAACCTTCATATTCAACCTGTTTTGTAGAGCACCTTCCAAAAAACCCAGAACCCCCCCTCCCCAAAACCAAAATATTATTATTACTTACAATCACTGTATTATGGTATATTGCAAGCAGAAATTTGTGTGTATTACCATGCCTTTATGTCCCATTAGATATGCATTTGTGCACACACATAATGCGAAAATGAAATCAAACAAATGTGACTCCGCCACTCAAGCTACCTCAGCCCGCTTGTCCCAGTTGTGCAGGATATTAACATTCATCTCACAGTGATTTGCCTACAGAAATTTTGCAAGATGAAAGTTTGATGCGTAAGAACAATCTCAGGACACAGCGGTTCCCTTAGCAACCTTGTAACTGGCTCCAGCAGCCCTGACCCAGCTACAAAGCCCTTCGCAAGCTGAGGAGACACGCTTAATGACAGCTGGCTGAAATTTGGGAGTGCTGATAAACTGCCTTCTTATCTGGAAATCACCTTTGAGGAATATTATCTTTATTGACTTGCTTTAAAAGAAGCCCACAAACTGCTGCTACAAATTAGTACACAATAATAAGCAGCAATACCAATTTATTAGTGTGCCCTCCCTCTCCACCAGTAAAACACCTGGGGCACTGAATAACAGAGTAAAAATAAACACAGTGTAATTAATTAACAGTGATTAGACTTCCTCCCCTCTGGATCATCTGAAATGTAGCTGTTAGGGCTGTTTTCCTTTCCTGTGCCTCTGACCACACCGTCTCCCCCAGGTGTCCCACCTCTGCCAGGTGCCCCTGCTCTACCACTGTCCTGGCAAGCTCTGCCCTTGCCTCCTATCTTGGGGTCTGGGTACAACCTCGCTTATTTGGCCTCTCTCTGTCTTGGTCAATTATGCCCCTTCCTTCCATCCCCTGTCTCCATTTTGTGAGAGAAGCCCTGTTTTGTCTTTTGTTGGAGAGAGTAGTGGATTATGGGCATGACTGTATTGTCTTAGCAAGGAAATACTTAGGGACTAACATTACGTCCTGTGTAGACAGTGCTATGATCTCCCAGCCCTTTCTGTCTTCAATGCTAAAACTAAATGCTATGGAAAGTCTGGCTTTTAATGGCATGTTAACATTGTATCTTTGGGCCAGACCAGGGCCTCCTGATTGTCAATTGTGTTGTCCAAAATAAGAAAAATCAAACACATTTCTCCGTGGAAAGGTTGCTGGCTTTGGACTCACTTCTTGGTTACTAGGTGTTGCCTTCCAGCCAAGATTAATGCTGGGTTTTGTAAATCTCCACTTCGCGCTACAGGAGACTCATGGACAAAGGCAACTCTTAGCTGCTAGGTATTGCAACAGAAGTTTTAGTGGACACCTGTGTGTTTGTGTGCACGTGCACGTTGAACACAACAGAGGTTTAAGAAAATGATATCACAGCACACAAGGAAAGGTATTCTGTATAAGTTATTTTATCATCAGGATAATACTAACAAGATGAGAATATTAAATTGCTGTATGTTGGAAAACAGAAAAAATGGCCATTATCATCACAACTTTCTCCTGTGTGCTCCTTTTCATGCTCAGCCCCTGCTACCGCATGCCCATCTCTGCAAGCTAGGGATAACCAGCAAAATCCCCACTGAGGGCTGCTGTGCCAGTGCACAAACACATGAGAGCTCAGTAATGCCTTCCAGCCTTCTTAAAAAAGAAAAAGAAAAAAAGAAAAAAATCCATGGAAATGTGTTAAATGTTATAATAGTTATTGCATGCTGTAGACTGTTACATGTTGTGACAAGCTTGAATGAAGTTTGTGGTTATCTCCATTGCATTATACATGTCATGATTATGACAGAATGACAAAGAAAAAATGTTAGTGAGGTTTAAAAAGTTCTGATGGGGATGGACCCCACAGTCTCCAAGATACAAGTTGCCCATGTAAACAGAAAAGCTGTATGACAAAAGTAGACAATTCTTTTTGCAACTCATGCTAGGCAGGAAATTTTAAATCTTGTGCTTGAAAAAATGAGTACTGTGTACCCACGCAAGACTGTGGCTACTGATGTGGCAGTGCATGTGACAGCAGTTTCGGAGTTCTTCCATGCCGAGGTGAGCAAGAACCTTCTTCTCACAGATTTGCATGTTGAAGGGGTTGATTATGGGGAAGATGAGGTGCTTAGGACAAATACACTCACTCTGAAGCAACATTCATTCTAAGCCATAACTGTGCATCTGTATCTATTCAGAAACAGATATAAGTAGGTTTAGAATAATGCTGATAAACAGTTAAACTGTGCTTCCTCGTCTCATGTTATTTAAAGTGATTTTCCTCAGATCACTCTCCAGTCTCCAAAGCTAAATGATATCACTCATTATGAGTAGACACACATGCACCGTTTTTCATTTTGAACCACCCTTTGACCCTGGAGTCAGCTGGGGCAAAGTTTGGGCATAGGCAAAGCAGGTAGCTGCCTTGGACAACTGACTGCTGGTGGCTGCAAAATTAGTCAGCTATGGTTGCAGCAGCTTTGGCTCTGTTGCTTGCTTCCCCCCATCCTTTCTCCTAAAAGACATGGGGACAGGCTGTCTGAGCCGCGCAAGCTACTCACAGGGCAGGTTTCTCCCTGTGGACTGCCGCAGGGAAGAGAGGGGCAGCTTCTTTGCAGCTGCTGGTCCCTGTGTCTTTACCTTCCCTACTCCATTCCCAGGGGCAGAAAGAGCACAAATTCATGAGGAAAAGGGAGGAGGGGAGAGGAGACCTGTCCCTTCACCCAAAACCCACTAAAGTCTTCTCTTGTCTCCCAAACCTCACCAAAACTTTGCAGCCCTCTGGACCACTCAGCCCTCTTCCTTCTCTCCTTTCCCCCAGGCATTTACCATTCCCAGTCCCTGATATGCCTTTTCCTTGGCCAACATTCACCTTTCCCCACAGTCCCTATGCTGGACCTGGGTTGTCCTTTGTCACTCTGGATTTGCCCTATACATTTGATGGAGTCTTTCTGACACCTGAACAAAGCATCCTTTTGTGCCTGCCCCCCTATGTGTAACCCCTTCCTCCTCAAAATATGCCAGCTTTCCTCATCAGGGATGTACTGTAGCAACAGAGCAGTGCTGGTGTCTCAGCTCTTCCCATGCTCCTGCATGGCTCCTGCCAGCACCAGCTCTTGCCGTGAGGCCACGGGGTGCAAACCGGAGCTGTCTGCTATGCACAAGCCCAACAGCATCGTGATGCTGGCCATGTAAAGCTGACAAAAGCTCTGGTGATGAAAGTCACTGCGCTGAAAAATTTACAGTCTCAGTAGACAGGATGAGCAGAGGCTTGTGAGAAGGGAAACAGGAAAGCTGAGAAGAAATATGACAGCCCAACACAGAGAACATCAGTTATATTTTCAGAGCTAGATGCGCTAATATGGACCTGCATCTCAAAAAGAACAGGATATGTCTAGAGGAGCATCACTCAAAGAGAGCAGACTTAAACCAAGACTTCATGGTCGAGCGTGTGATCCCCAAAAAGGTGAAATTTAACCCTTTAAACTCCTAGCTCCAATGAAAAATAATTTAAGAAGTGTTATAGTCTGAGTAATACTTTAAGACATATTAAATAGCCACAGTGGTTCCCTCCAAGTTTATAAGCCACGACTGTAACAAATTTTAGAATTTTAAAACAAAGAGGGAGGGATTGACTTCAGAGGCATGACACTTCTGAAGTAGACCAAAATAATTACAGAATAGATGGTGAAATATGTAGGACTGGAGAGAGGGAAACAGCTGGAGGGGGGTAACACCATTCCTGCTAGCATACTGCTCTAAATTCAGCATGATTGAAAAGATTTCAGAATGATATCTGTAATTTTTTGTGAAATGGAAATTAAAAGAAAAAAGTCATGACTGCCTCAAATATCCTAGTTTTGTGTTGTTTTGCTGATTGGAAACAGCCCAATTTGTTTTACGATATCATTTGTTACTGTACCACAAGGTTCCAATAAACACTTTAATAAACATCACAGCCCAAGAACTCATCATCCCTGGTTATGTCTCCATAAAAATTTATGACAGCATCATTCTGCCAGGGCTCCAACTGAAGAATTTAGCTTAGATGGTGATTTACTGTTTTCAGGCAGGAGGGCCACGATTGTTGTGGAGCAGAATAATTGCCATGCAGCTGGCTAATCAAATCAGCCCCACATGTCCATAGCCACAGACATTTTTTTGGACATTTTGTGCCTCCTGCCTCCCAGATTGGCCCAGTGCAAAACAGGAAATGCAGCAGAGTGGTTACAAGCCTGAGCTCCAGGTCACCAGGCATGACAGGGGGCAGCAGAGCTCGAGCCTGAGGACAGGATATTGGCTCCACCTTGACATTGACCCGCTGGCTACAAACACTGGTACTAGCCTTGATGCGTGACTCTTTCCTGACCCTGGAAGCTGAATTCCGCTCCAGGCCTTCTGTCTATTGCCTTAAATAGATCTATAACTTACCTGGTCTTTATGGTTGAAACACTGATGAGAAAACATATGACACTGGATTGACATAATGTTAAGTTCTTCCCCACAACACAATTCTATTCTTTCCTTCCAGTTGATAGTTTCAGCTAATAGTTTTGCACCAAGTTATATTGAAATAGTGATATTATTTTCTCACATATCGTAATAATACATAGTGCTATCAAACACTTAAAAATAAGCTCTGGTACAAAGGCTTTCAGCAGAAATAGATTACAGGAGAAAAGGAGCAGAACAGCTGGGATGGAGGAGTAGCTACAAAAAGAGCAGGAACTACCAGAGGTAGCTTCTTAGATGAATCAAATGATAATGTATGCAACACAAGGAAAGGAAATTTCAAGACAGTTATCAGAGGATAAAACAGCTGGAGCAATCAACATAAAAATACAAAATATTTGAAAACTTCTCATGAAAGAGATGAGTGGTAAGATCCTTTTTTGTGCTCTGGTCCCTTTGAACTGTCAGAGTAGTTCACTCAGGAAAGCAGCAGGATCTGGAAAGCTCCCCTCCTCCTGCCCTCCCAGGTCCCCCATGTCCCCCAGGACATGAGCAGCTCCTGGTCACTATTTACTTCAAGTCTGTTGCATCTGGCTCTTCCCCATGGCCAGTGGGAGGAATTTCCTACTAATGAAACCCATGGCTGGGTTGGTGGCCGAGGGGATAAGCTGGGAGGCAGGGCAGGTCGCAGTCCCCTCCACTGTGCGGCGTGGGAGCTGGACCTGCCAGTGAGTCTGGGCTTGGTGGGAGCAGACAGCAGCAGCAGCATTTAACAACACACAGAAGAGAAAGAAAGGTCTTTCTGCTGTCCCTGATAATGCAGAGGAGATCAGAGACAGCAAAAGTCTGATCCTGGCTCTCCGCAGAGGTGCTGGGTGTCCTCAACTCCCTTTCACATCAACGTGGCTGGCGAGGCTAGGACCCTGCTGCAAGCACTCAGCACCATGCAGAACTTGTTCCCCTTACAGCAAACAGCCTTCACTTGGCTAGCTGGCTGGAAGCTGCTGCTCAGAGCCTTCCCTTTTTTTTTTTTAACTTGTATTTTTCTTCATTTTTGGTTGCAGCATGGAAAAGTAAAATAAGAGGAAGGGATTTGATGTGTGCAGAGATAGTTCAGTTTAATGGTGGCAACAATCTGTCACATTCCCAATATTAATTGGCCACGTTTGTCTCCTCAGATGAAAAGAGACTTTATCAGGAATGTGATTTATATAAAAGATAGCCGGTTTTATACCTCTTTATACAAAGCAGGCAATCTTGGCATAAATCAGCATTAAAGCATTTAAACAATAAGTTGTTAACTTATAAAACAGTAAGTCAGCTTCCAGCGCAAGCCAAAATCAGTCACTGTCAGGTTCTGCTCACTCGGTAGGAGTCTCCAGGCAAATTTTCTCACATCTGTGTCTTAAAAATAAATTTGTCTCAATGTGTGGGGGATTTAGTTCAGATTCCCATTGCAAAGAGGTCAATTTCCAGGCTGTTTTTATAGCAAAGTCATGGAGGCACACAGGTGTGGTTTATTTATTTGTTTATTGGTTTGCCTTTTTTGTTTTTTTTTTAAAGGAAATGTCACTGTTTTATTTTTCATGGGTATGGCACCACAGGGACCAGAAGTATATGGGCTTCACCACTGTGCCTTCATTTGTAAGTTCTCCTATAGCTCAGCAGATGACTCTTCTTTACTACATTGGCTTATGCAGCTTTTTTCTTTTCCATTTTCTTACTATTAGTTCCTACTGTACAGCTCAAGACTAAAAATAAAGGATAAAATGACAATAAAGGTTCCCAGGGAAAAACAAAAGGGAGGAAACATGAAAAGGATTTAAGAAGAAAAGGGTAAAAAAGCACAAAGAACAAAGGATACTAGAGTTGAAAAGATTATAGAATTAAGGAAAAAAAAGTGTTAATGTAATCTGAAAAAAGAGAAATAATTCAAATAAAAAGCCATCAAAAGGAAGATAAAAAGGAGGAACATTAAAAAAAACAAAGGAGATATTTTTAGACAGCCTGCCTAACCTGGGGGGACAGCCTTCAGGAAAGCCAGATGTAGTTTACTGAAATTATTATCCTAATAAAATGTGTAACAGAACACAGAGCACCATAACAACACGTTTAATGCAGAACACAAAACTATGTTCTCCTTTTCCTTTCATAACACCTTTATTTTGAATAGATCATGAGCACAACTTTCGCAGTGGATGCTGCCGTTCTCAGCTTGTTAATACTTTGCTGAAATAATGCCTGCCTGGCTCATCCTTATTTCCCCCCGATAATCATTAAAAACACAGGTTTCCCCACCTATAAAATGGGGATATTATTTACGGACCTGCCCCACCGCAGATGGAGAGAGGCGATGGATTAAAGCTTTCAGGGCAACCTGATAGGTAACCCAGCTACTCCAAATCCGGCTCTTTTGGCTGAAATGAGTCGCCCTGGCAGTTCTGCCAGCCGCTTCCAGCAAGGACGGAGGTGACAAATAGCGAGGGCTGGGGACCTCCTGGGCAGCAGAAGCAGCAGGACGCACATCTCTGTGTTTGCTTCGGGTCCAGGGAGGCAAACGCAGCTATGCGCCACGACCGGGGGGCCGAGGAGGGGGCCGGCCCCTAATTTCTTCCAGGCTGGGGAGAGCGATGGAGACACAGCTCTGCAGGGCTGCAGCCACGCTCTTAGCGCACCTGCCTGTCCACTGCCAGCTTGTCCTACCCGACAGCTTTAATTATTTACGTGGTGCTCTTAGCAGGGTTAAAATCAAATGGCCACACTAAGGGTAGAAGGAGAATTCAGTTCAGCTTGTTAAAACGCAGTCATTAATTTTCTACATGATAATCTCTCATTACAGTGCTATATTTGGAGCAAAGAAGTCTTTTTTTTTGCTCTTGTTCCAACCCCCTATTTACAGCTACTTCTACTTTCCCAAAATATCACATTTTGGCTGGAAATCCATATGTTTCCCCAATCCTAGAAATGAGCCGTTTGGAAAGATTCAAGACAAAGTATCAAACTTGTGTTTAAATGATATGGGTATGAAAAATAAAGGAGTGAGGCTTCTTATTAGCAAAGATACTCTTCACTTCCCATTTCATTTCAGTGGGGCTCAGGTACCAATCGATCAAAAAAGGAGTTAGGTAAAGTAATAAAAGAAACGTCCATTGAAGGGTATTAAATACAAAGGTCCAAATTCAGTCTTTGTCTCAGGAAGTCACTAAGCTAAGTCACTAAGACTACTGGAAACTATATGAAATATCACTTGGTTCTTGCCTTGCTTTTATTTGCTGTCCCGAAGAAGCCACTACCAGCTGCTGGTAGGCAGAGAGAGCTGGTCCAGATGCACCATTGGTCTGATGTAGATTGGCCATTTTTATGTATTTATAACCAGACAACAGAGGAGTAAAAATATTTTTTAAATGTATTTGTCATGGGGATTTCTTTGGCAGTGCTGGACACACCATTATGGAGAGCGAGTATAAACTTTGTTTATTATACTGAGGCACACAGGTCTGTCTAGGTTATGTAAAAAGATGGTCAGTAGAGAAGCTGCTCATTAGGTCTATAGAGGTGCAGGGGAAGACCCAGAAAAGTGAGTTAGAAGGGCCTCAGAAATACTCAGAAGCGGTGAGTGCAATTTCCAGAAAGGCTAAGAGGCTCTTTCTGATGATTATTAAGACTTTCTCATTATGGGTCACACGCAGCCAAATCCTGTCAATGGCTGATATGATGAGAGCTGGAATGGGGATATGGGAGAGGAAGCAAGGTTGAAACCAGAGGAGCCTAGATGGTAGGGAAATTAGATATAAAACACACATCCCTACTGAGCTGTAATTGACATTTCTTACATGCAGACTCCAGGCAGCTTTGAAGATGTCCACAGAGTCAGGAATAGATATATAACTTCTGTCTCACCGACAGTCTGATCTGGAAGTTGCATTGTCTCTGTGCTGATCCCATGCTAATACTTCCTGTGAATGCCAATGCATTGACAGCCTCCAGTTACAGCCCCAGATGCTTGACCTTGCCTAGGTTTTTCATTGTTCCTACAGAAGAAAACAATGTTTAAACCTGTATTAAATAAGGCCATAGGGATTTCCCAGTAGTGGGAAATCCTTGATCTGTAACTTTTTTTAAATTAAATCTTTCACACTTTTATATTCATAGAACATATGTCTATGTTGAGGAAATGGAAGTGATAAGAGAGTGATAAGAGAGTGGGGCTAGACTAGCATTATCAGTCCTCCACTGCCGGAACAGCCCTCATAGTCTTGTGATTTGCTTACAGCCTTCCTTGGTTTATGATATTTAGGCTTAGCTTACCAGGATGAAAACACTCTGTTGTGTGTGACATCACGTGAACACAATGTGCAGTCAAATTGGAGCTATAATGAAGACAAATCACACAACCACATCTTGCGTAACTCATGAGCTGACGTATATTTGAATAACATCAGTTACCAAATACACTTGAGAAAATCAACGATGGTTTGTGAAATGTCCAGGAATAGAAAAATAGTCTGCTGATCACAGATAGATCTTGGTGAACTATTTTACAATAAGCAGACCAAATGGGATGAAATAGGCAATTACTCCTAGAAGAAGACACCTTTTGGGAATAGAGTAGTAAATAGAGTGGCTGCAGTGACAAGATGTTGGCTGGTTCATCAGTTCAGGCCCCCAAGCCTGGGACTCCACCTAGGCGCACAAGTCTATTAAGGCAGGACTGTGGCTTCTTCAGTTAAAAAGCATAATCATGTCTACTGGCATTAGTATAATGAATCTGTGGAAATGAAAATACATGAAGCATTTCCCAAATGGTGGTGCATATGGTTATTCTTGACTTCAAAGCTGAGTGCATTAGTATGACCTGTCCCCCCCACCCCCCACCACTTCTCCCAAGGGAAGCAACTCATGTCTCCAGTACTTTTGCATCTTCCTTTGAACACATCTTAATGTTAACTTCATTCTTTAACAATATATCCTTCTTTATATAAGAACTCCAGAAGTAAACTCCCATGTGAAGGATGGTGTCAATACTCCCCTCCACAACTTCTTTGTCTTTAAACAGCAAAATTGTTGACACATGGCTCAGAATATGAATATTTGATCAAAATGAATCTTCAGTGATTCCAGAAATTTCATGTCCCCAAGCGTCTTTTTGGCAGATGGCCAGTAATCATCTACATTTTTTTCCATTTGGATCCACCTTGTTTCAGGTTTAATGCCCTTAGAATAGAACAACCATTATGGAAATTAGTTAGCAGCTGCTGTACATCAATGTTTAGAAAATTAATATTACCCACATTACACGGCACAGAAGCTGAATTTTAATGAAGCATGGAAACTATAAGCAAATTGACCTTTAACCTCATCAGAGAAATAGTCAAAAACAACTTCGTTTGAGAAAACTTACAATTTCCACCAGAATTCTCTGGATATGATAACAGAAATCTGCTGTTTTCATTATAACAAAGGGAATTCAATGCTTCAGTGTATTAAAGATGACAATAGAATCTAAACTATTATGTGCTCTTACTGCTAAGCTTTAGAAATATTTCCTCTCAGTAGTATGACAGTGGAAATTACAACGCTTTATAATAATAGATCTAACACAGGAACAGAAATGATGAGATGTATGCTGGGAAGAAAACTGATCTAAGCAGTCAACTGAGGTTTCCCCTGGCTTAGGAACAGTTACCAGCCAGTACAAACAAGGCAGCAGAAGAGCCCACTCCTTGATAGTTTTTTGGTTGCTGGCTTCTTCGTTTTGTTGTTTTGCATCATCATTTTAATTTCCTTTCTATTGAACTATCCCAAAAGTTCATAGATGATCTTTTTAATTTAAATCATGCATCTTCTGTTATATTCTAAGATATTTATTACTAGATCATAGCAAAAAACAGAAGGGGTAAATTTATTATCCTCATGTGAGGTATCGTGGACATTTTAATTTCAGCTAGAAACATTTGGTTAATGTATTTTTCTCTCCTTTTTTAATAATCTGCAAAACCCGCTTACGGAAACTTGCAGGATGTCATTTTGCAGAAACTTTCTAAAATAATTTTGTAGCCTTATTAAAGCACCCTCCTAGTGTCTGTTTCTGTGTATGTACTTGTGTGGGGTTGGATTTTTTATAAACAAGTGTCAAGACTGCCAACATAAATTTACTTTGAGGGTACATTCACTGTTTAAATGGCAGCTAGTACAAGAAAATCTTCTGATGGAAAATCGTGCACAGTTTCTAACGGAGCTGTTTACCAGTGTTCAGGGTGAGAGGAAGAGGTCTGAATGTTGTGGTGGCAGCATTTTGTTTCTATTCACATTTAGCCGGTAATGAAACGATTCTGAATCTTGCGAAAGTTAATGGATGTAAAAGAAAAAAGTTCTCAGGAGGACATTACAAGACTCAAGTACCTATAAATAAACTGACTCATCTGGATCCAGCATAAATCCAGCTGTACGCGTAAGAATTAAAATTAACAGAACTTTGGAGGAAGTAGCAATTCTACTTATCATTTCCTTCAGACACAATGCTGATTAGAAGACTGCAACAGATCCATAAAGTGCTGTAAAACTACTTAAAGGTCATCGCATGTTGTAATAAACTGTAACCTAATTTTTTTTTTAAATGCTGACATGAATCTGCTGAAACTAGAAAAGCGGGTAACTTTTTCAATTAATGTCAAAATGTTCCATTTTATTTTATAGGTTGTTTTATCCGTTCTAAGTTAAAATGATGCTTTATTATGGCATCATTTTATGAGCCCACTGAGACATTTTGACATTTAACATAATCTTCCAGAAAGTCAAAAGAGAAATGGTTACGAAAGATATACTGAATAAAACGCCCCGAAACAAAATGTAGGAAACATTACTTCATAAATAAGATCGGTGATTAAAACGTTGTTTTTTCCCTCTTCCAAAGTGGGGGCTTTATTTGCCTCTGCCTTTTTAATGCTCTTCAACACTGTCTTTGAAATAAAAGGCAAGCATCTTGCAAGGGAGACCTTTCAAAAGCAATAAAAACCCTTCTCAAGCCTTCATTTTTGTCTCGTTATTTTACCTGTAGCCATCTGATGACAGTTTAGTGCAGGGGTATTATGGTTTTAAACTGCAATTTATGGCCAGGCTCCGTTCCTTACTGGGGCGCGGCAGGTGAAGAGACGAGACATAAAGGCTTGAATAGTCTCACTTAAAGAGCCTGTTTCTTCCAGCCCTCTCTGCAACCGGCCACTCGAGCCTCCCCGCTCGCGCTCCCACAATGAGGCTGGCGGGGAGCTGCTGGGAGCCCCTCGCCGCGGTCTCCGCGAAGGTCAGCCTTTGTCTGCCACCTGCCCGCTGACTCCAGCCGCCGCGCGGCAATAATTAATCCCCACCGCTCGCAGGTGGAGGAGGCTAATCTCGTCCGCTTTGGGGAAAAAAAAAAACAACAAAAAACGGCACCAGTGGCCCCTTGCTTTGTGGAGGAGGAGGCAGGGAGCCGCTGCGGCAGGACCCCTGCCTTGCCCTTGTCCCCGTGCGGCTCCCGGCCCCGGGCCTCTCTCCTGAAGCCAAGGGAGTGTTTAAAATTAAGGTTTGTTTAAGCCAGCTGCTGTAGGCATTGGCAGAGAGAAAGTCCCTGCTAATTAAAAGGTTTAATTTACTTTCAGCCCTCCTCTTGGATCCCTGGAGCAGCCCCGGTTTCCTCTACTGGTCTTCAAGAAGGGCATTTCCTACTTTCCTTTCTCCACGAGGGAGCTGTGAGTTGGAGAGCTTCTCCAGGAAGACGCTTTCTCCTCCAGGCAGGGTTTGGAGGAGCAGCTGAAAAGCCTGGCAGTGGCCCAGGGAGGCCCCTGGAAGGGCCCTGTGGCTTCCCCCCTCCCTCGCCGGGGAAGGAAAGGGAGGTTATATTTTGCTGGGTATCGCTGAGCATGGACACGCTGCTTTGGGTTTCTCCAGGTGAGCAACCGCTGCTTCCTGGATCCCAGTAGCAGTTCACAGTTGTCTAAGAGCAAACATTTACGCTCAGCTGCCAAGGGATGCAGCCGGCTGTTGAGCAAGATGCAGGGCTCCCAGCGAAGCATCGGGGATTCTCCCAAAAAAACATGTGCTGAGGACAGCAAGGAGCGGGATCCTCAAGAGCCTGCAGCCTGAGCAGCAAGACACCCAAGCCAACCACCAAGGCATGGTGACGAGGGCAGGACCATGGTATTTTCTGCTCTGGTGGTATTACTGGAAAACCATGAAAATACACTGCTGGAACAAAACAAAACAAACAAAAAAAAGAAAAAAGAATAAGGCATAGGCTTTGCACAGCAAAGGTGAATGTAAGAATGTAGGGCATGTAATTTGAGGTACAGGGCTGGAAACCCCATTGATCTAACAGCTCACACAAGCCACATCCTCCCTGTGTGTTAAATCTGCAGAGCCCTTCCCTGGGACACCTTGTAATACCCAGCCAGCCCAGTTTCATCCTGAAGGATATGCTTGCAAAGTCTCCAGTAGGCCTCATTAGTAAGGAGTTTCTAGCATTTGCAGACGTGTTGGATTTAACTCATATCTTACAGGCATGCTTTAATGCCCTTGTTATGACTGCAGCTGCAATTTTGAAAGATTATATAAGCTACAAATGATTGCAACTTTCTAACTGCCCACAGGAAGAGGACAGAAGTCTCACGGTGTGAGTTCAGTCAGGAAACCTAGGTTTTTTGTTCTTCTGTGTTAGTCAGAAAGCAGAATCTTAAGTGCCCATTTTACAAAGAACTCTGTGTCCAGTTTTCCTCCAGCCCTGATGCTGAACTGCCTGATCAATACTAAATCTAATTTATAATGATGGCCCCTGTGAAGCTTGCAAATGTTATGTCAACATATCTTAATAGCTTTGGCTTCCCGAGTAGCCTTGTTAGCTGCAACCTTCTCTGCTTCTACTACTCTCTTAACTACTTCCACCTCTCATCTGTAACGATGTTGGCCAGTTCTTCCATTTTTCCTGCTCTGTTCTACCTGTGAAGGCTTCCACGCTGTCAGCTCCTGTTGTGTGATAGCTCTCCGACAAGCACAAGAAGAAAAAGAGGAGAAGAGGGAAGAAAGCAAAATTAATTCCCCTGTCGATTCTCCCCCTCCCTGCAACTGATGAACCAAAGAAGGAAATAATTGCTACTCTCTTTTAATAATGGCACGTTTACAGAAATTTCCATAAAGATGATTCAGAAAGGAATGCATGGATTTCTTCTCTGTGGGACGTCCAAAATGGTTTGCATTGTTCCATAATGTTATGTTATTAGTGCTCCATCTAATTTATATTTGCATTTCCCTGTCTCCAGGGCAAATTTTTACAACTCACTTGCAAAGTACTAAATGAAGAAGTTCTTCAGTGCTCGAGAACTGCATTTTCTAGCAAGCTTTCAAGCCATCCATTAATTGCCAAGGGGCTGGACCTGCAAGGTGTTGAATGACTCCAAAGAAACACTGCGTTTTCTCCATCCTTATTTGGAGTAGAGAGCCCACAGCACTGCAGCAGGTCAGGCTGGTGACGAGAAATGGATGTTTATTTGCTGAAGGATGGAAACTGGGAATGTGTTCACTCAGTGTCTTTAGCTTGTATTAGCTATAATTGGGAGGGGTTGCCTACCTCCTTGCTTGAAAGTGGAATAGAGGCAGACAAATGGCAAGTCACCGGAGTTGGAGAATTGCTGTCTTTCTAAGGTGTCTCACTGGCAGAATACATGCCACATCCACATGCATTGCAGAACAGTTTAGGCAAACTAACTGTTGCTAATTTGATGTTTACAAGCACTTAAAGAGTCCAAATAATAACAGGGTTTCTCTTGCCAGTTACTGTGTAGGCACAGAATCTCTATCCCAGTGGAACAATACAGGCTAAGATAGGAGAAAAAATGCTACTGTTATTAATGAATTATTCTGAAGTAGCAGTAAAACCTCCTTTATATGCATTGGGAAACTGATGCAAAGAGATGTAAATGATTCACTCAAATTCAGATGAGATATGAGTGGCACAGGGAGGAGGGCAGGATACAGATCCCCTGAGCCTCAGTCACATTTTTTACACTCAAACCATTTGTCTTCTTTCAGATATGATGAGTATAAAAAGTAAAAATATCTGCGCATAAAAAGCCCTACACACATAAAACCCCACCAGTGGATTCTTAGTTCAGAGAATGAGTATATGGTATTTCAAGAACTTGCCCAGCTTCTCAGGTCAAGCTAGCTTGGGTATAACAACACAAGGTGCAGACATGCCTGAATAGTCACCAAAGGACAATGGTTATTCTTTTCTTCCAGAAAAGATCTAAGGTTTCACAGCCTATGGAAAGAATTATATTAAAAATTACTAGGTCTGGGAGAGGAAGAAACGTAATGTGAGCTTACTGTTCTAAATACTTGATCAAAAAAAAAAAAGAAAAGAAAAAGGCAGCAGTTTTCTAGCCTTTATGGGCAGCAGAAATTTGTGATGATTTCTGTGCCTGTGATGCCAAGGTGGCTGCTTTGTTTTCTAATAAGAGAATATTATAGTCTAATTAAAACAGGATAAACTTTTTCCACCTGCTTTTTAATGTCAATAACTCTAAGCTGCAGTTTGTGGCAAACTCTATCTGCACAACAGGGAAGCTGCACCTGCTTAAACATCAGGTCTTAATTTGTCCAAAAATCTTTATGGATGCACCTCAGATTTTGTTTTTATAACATGAGTGTGCATGTTCAGTTAGTGCTAACCTTTCAGATATATTTGCAAAGCAGTAAAACATAATATTTCAAGTCTTAACCATGTGTCTTAGTTAGCAACTCAAGCCTTGTGTTCCAACAATTTTTAAAACTCTTAATTAATTCAAGGTAAGAAGTCAGAATCACATCAGATTTTTCGCAGTGGGGATTCAAAGAATCCATGCACCTGTTCAATACAGGAGATCAGCCAAAATTTTACGTTAGAATGACAATTATCTCCAACAGCGAAACAAAGGCTCTTCCCCTCCCTTCTGGTTGGCCCATCCCTTCCATTCTGGAAGGAAGATGCAAGCCACAAAACTACTTTTCTTCTGCGCCTCAGAAAATCCAGTGAGTATCATTTGTAAATTTTGTTACACCAAGTTAACAACAAGAACAAAACCTAATTTCCAGGTCAGCAGCTTGAAGGTTAGGTCAGAGGGGAAACAATGCAAGTGTTTGTGTTTATGAATATTGTATGAGCTCTAACATGTAATGAAAGTTATATTTTAAAAATAAGGGAAATGCTGGTCAAGAAAATGTCCCACTATGCAACTGTTTCGACTCCAAAAGTAATTAGTATGGTTTTCACAGTGGAACTACATCTGTCTCAGGCTTGGTTTCTTCCTTTCCCTTTGTTCCCTCCTCCATAGATCCATCTCTCTCTCTTCATCTGGCTTTGGTAGTCAGTGAGCAATTTTCTCTTTAGCAGGAAGCGTTCTGTGTGGCAGTGATAAAAATCTGCTCGCTCGCATCAGTGAGATTCTTCATAAGGAAGGAAAACCTTATACGCACTCCCCACAAAACCTGTTTCTGCACCTGGATCTGAAGGGCAATGGTAGTGGATGGAGACTGTAAACATCCACTGACGGTTAGGAACAAGCACCTGTGATAAGAATTTAATAACTAGGCTGTGTTTTCAAGAGAAGGACTAGAAACTTACAGTAAAACATGTAAACTGATGTTCAGCTCAACATTACAGTATCTACAACTTAGGTGGCTGCAGGCTTTGATGACGACCTTTGGGAGACCCAAATTCTGGCTCTGTATGAAGAGTGCCTAAATGAGTCCCTGAGGATGATGCACAGTGCAAGACAAGATATAACGTGTGCTTTTTCTGTAATTCCTCTCAGCCCGGCACCAGTGTGCCTGCGTGTTCTCTGACGCCACTGCTTCCCTGAATATTTCGTTCAGCTACAGACCTGCAGTTCTTACTCAGAGAAAATCCTCATCAAAGTCTGTGGGTTTTGCTAGATTAATCAGACCACAGTTCTCACACATAGACTTCTTCACTGGCTTTCTCACATGCGGCAGATGCACGAGGAGCACAAGGTGGAAGGTCCCTGGTCTGCTCCAACAGCACTGCTCTAAGGCCAGGAGCTGGCCACAGCACTTTTGCCACCCCAGCTCTGCAACCAGGGCTGCGGCTGACCAAGCCCAAGGGTCTTCCTTGTACCTAGACACAAGGAGAGATGGTTGAAAGAGCAGGAAACAAAGAAGCTGAAGATGAAACCACTGCTGACTTCAAATGTTACTGAAGTTTCACTGTCATCCTCCGGCTCTGTGCCTTCTGTCCGTGCAACTGTAGATCGCTGCTGCAGAGCAACATGTGGCATCTGCGTGGCTCTGCTAACGCTGTGGCGTGGCATGGCACCAGCAACATCTGCCGCTGCATGGACTGAAGCTAACACCTCCTCCCCACGTGCTGCATGAATAGAGCCCTGGGCAGGCAACTCACCGTGGAGCATCTCTATCACTCTCGCAGAGGCAGAGTCATGCAGACGCCTTCGCTCATGCCGAAGGAAAGCACATTGGGCTGGATGGTCAAAGCCAAAGTGGCTGTGACATGCAAAATATGCCTGCTTCCACCATTTCCCATCCCTCACCTGTGCTGGCGCTGCTGAGGCCCTCAGCAAAGCCAGTGGAAGAAATAGTGCAAGGGCTCCTCCTCTGCTTCAGTGCAAAATCCACTGGCTTAGTCTGAGTAACATTTAGTGGTATTTTGAGCAGACTCTGCACTGAAGGGGAGGAAGACCCCTGAGATGATCCTTTCCCCACTATAGGAACAAGCAGCTGCCAGGTGATAACGCATGACACCTTCACAGACGCTTCTTCAGTGATTGACCATAGCCATGGATGTATGAGAAGTTTTCAACAGATAAGATTAGCAAGATTTAAGGCAATCTGCCTTAAAAGTTCCTGACTTTTCATACAGGTTAGAAAGTGTTAGCTAACATTTTCAGACAACACCCCCTACAAATCCTAGTCTAGACAAAGCCGGTAAGAGGGAAGGGATGTTTAAACAGGATCTGGAGGATCTGGTGAACAATCAAGCCACTTCTTCCCTATTTATAGCCAATTCTATTAAAAATAGGATAAGGTTCAAAAGGCTCAGATCTGCCCTTCAGAAAAATCCAGATAATTGAAGAGTTTCTCTCACTGACACATTTCTATTTCTGTTGTCAAAAGGAAAGTAAAACTAATAATGTTGGGGTTTAACAACAGAGTATCTCTGACATACGGATTTTGTCTGGGAGTATACAAGGTAGATTGCTGTTACCTGTGCTTAGCAAATAGTGCACAGTAGAATCATAACCAAAGGGCCAAGGTACAGATTTGCCACAAATAAGAAAGGGGGAAACAATGACACCTTTCATTTCTCTTTCACCCCAAAGGGATTTAGGAGCAATAATAAACATGTAGGTTCACAACTGCCCACAAGTGAGGGTTTTTTTGATCAAACAATATAGAATCACAGAATCATAGAATCGCTGAGGTTGGAAGGGACCTCTGGAGATCATCTAGTCCAACCCCCCTGCTCAAGCAGGGTCACCTAGAGCACATTGCACAGGATTGCATCCAGGCG
>NW_020450907.1:17484-17720 GCF_003343035.1 Apteryx rowi | reverse complement strand
CTCCTTGCTCATCCATGCAGGTCTCCTGCCTCCTTTGCTTGACTTCCTATATAGCTATCTTTGTTTTTAACACTTTACAGAGCTGAAATTTTAGGACCAGGGGTTTTTAATGACTGGAACTAGTCCAAGTTTCCGCCTTAGCATCTCAACAGAAGTTTGGGATTACCTTCTAAAACACTGACAAGAACAAAAGAGGTAAAATAGTCATTACAGGATCTGGTTTGCTGCCTGGAATC
>NW_020450907.1:0-17446 GCF_003343035.1 Apteryx rowi | reverse complement strand
CTCAAAAAAAAAAAAAAAAAAAGCACCCATCTTAAAATGGCAGCTTGGTGTTATAAATAACTGTTCCCTGTGAGACTTTTGAGAGATATGCATTCAGTTTACTGAAAAAAAACATATTTTTCTTTCTGTCACAAGAGTAGAGGCAATATAGCTACACATGAACGTACTGCATTCTGTCTCAGACACTTCCCTGGAGAATTTCCAGTTCAGTTCTTATTCTACCATTTTTATAGTCAGTGATGATACATAAAGTACAGAAATAACACAGTTTAACTTTCAGCTACCAGGCTGAATCTCCGCTCTTAATCAAAGAATCTTGAATTGACTTTAAAACCAAGCAAATTTCATATGGAATTTATGGCACAGAAAATGTAGGGAGTGTTTGGATGTCATTTTTTTATGGAGACTTCTAATGGTAACTGAACCTGCTATAAACTGAATTACAGAATATGAAAGTCTTTAAGGTTTATTGTAGAGTTGTAAGAGCTGAAATGAAGACAAAGAATTTGAGATAACAGGTGTGTCAGCATCACAGAGACTAAATGTGATCCATTTTGATGGAGAATTCAAATATAATATTTTCTGGAAATATTAAAATTCCATTGTAGGTAAGTACTGGGTTTGTATTGATTCATACTGAGAAAAGATATTTGCCTCTTTGTTGTTGCACATAGTTACATATTCAAGAGCTTTCAGTACTGTTATTCTTTTTACCACAAATATTTGTGGATTTTGCTAGACATTACACTTACAAAGTCCTTGGACTTAAAAATTTGTTCTGGTGTCCTGATCCCACAGAACCTGTTTATGCATTTTGTTCTTCTGAGTTTGCTTATTACAGTAATAATTACTTACAGGAGCAGAGTTTGCTTTTTTAGGTTTGAAAACATGCTGCTCTTCTCTAATTAGGTTCTTTGAAGCCAGCACATTCTGTAAATAATTCAAACGTATCTGATTCATGAAAACACATCCAAACCCCTTGTAGAAGTCATTTCATATAAAACACAGATGGAGACAACAATTTCTAGATCACAGCCTCTCGCAGAGCAGGGGGGTGGCTGCTGCATCGGAATCCTTTGGGGACACGTGTGCAAGAAGCGTCCTGGTGGCCCCGGGCACCCGAGTGCCTGCGACAGGCAGGGAACGGCCTGGGCTTTGGCACCAATTTGCCAACTGAATATTAGTATGGTTTGAACAATTCTTCACTTTCAATGTCTTTTTTATGCAAACTTCATACCTCTATCTAAGCATCACTGAAGGGAAAGAGGACGTGTTTGTCAAGCAAGACAGGAAGCTTGGCTGAGGTTTTATAAAAGGGAATGAGATACTTTATAAAGGAGAGGAATAAACCTTGGATGTTTGGAGAGGTGAGGTCAAGGGAAGCCTATGCTGAATGCTAAGTTAAACTGCAGGTATTTCATTTAGTTACCACAGGAATAGGTACTTTTGAAATAAAATGGAGAAACATTGAATACACTTCAGCAAACATGGTGTAGACTGTAACTTTTCTTTCTTCACCACAGAACAAATACAACACAGGTAGCAGCCAGGCCAACCTACCAGTGTGCTGCCAGCTGACCTGGAACAACTTGTTTGGTAGAAAAATAGCTCATTTCTATGGCCCATCTAATCTTTGGCTTTTCTACTAAAAAGGTGCTAACTAATGCTAACTGTGGTGACAGGTTTTTTGCAAGCCAATTCCTGTAATGGTATAAAACAAGCAGTCCCATTTCTGACACAGCACTAAAATATCCTCCGAAAATAACAATTTATTGTTAACATCAACCTAGGCTACAAAAGAAAACCCAGACCCAAATGCCACATGATTCTGAGCCAGTAAAACTTCAAATCAAGCTTTAAGTACACAAATACTCTCCTTGGTGTTAATGGGACTGCTCATATGCTTCCAGCTAAACTTGTTTAAGTGTGTCAATGGATCAGGACTTCAGTGATATTTCTAGTAAAGACCTTGTTTTCAAATATGGCTTTCCTGCTTTCTACCTTTATGTTCTACAGCGTCTCTTTGAGAATGAAAAAAACAAGCAGGGGTAATGTCTTCTAAGTGTTAGAAGTTAAGGTTAAGAAGTCTTGTGGGGATGGATCCCATTATCCCCAAGGTAAGAGCTGCCACTGATCCTATCAAAAAAAAACTAATTCACACAATTAGTAAATTTATCTATAGAAAGAAAAAGCTGCAGTAGAATTAAGCAATCTAAACATAATGTCTTAGAACCTCTGAAGTTATCATCTGTTGAAAATCAATTATGTTTTACGAGTCAATGAAATATAACATCCTTTTAAATTGAAGCTGACTTATAACTGCAATACTGCACTTTGCCATTTTCTTATAAACAAATAAACCCCAGGTACATAATGCTGTGAAATAGTGGGATTTCTGAGTCTGTTAAATAATTAAAAAAATGTAAACAGATAATAAAAAGAAATACATGAATGCTCATTTCAAAAGCTGAAACGTAGCTGTTTTGTACTTTATATAATTTGTTTTACTGCTGTCTGGAATTCATCCTATGCAAAACTTAGGAGATCCACTTTAACAGTGAACTTTCCAAGTACATACTTTACAAAAGGCTATCTCATTACGCAGCCAGTTAAAACGATTTGTTTGTTCAGGATGGAATCTAATGTAGAGATTTGTTTTCTTCCAATAGATACCTTCTGCTAAGAAGCCAAATTGGCACAACTTTATAATTGCACTTGTTCCACTGGGAACTACAAAGAAGTTTGTGAAGCTGATAATTCTTTAGTGCAAATGAACTAACAATCAAGAAAAGCCACTTATAAAATTTTCCACAATGAAAATTCAGAAACATTGCAGCATCCAAAGAAAATGTAGAAGATTAAAAAGCCAGATTGTATTCTATTCCCAACTTTATTATATTACTTATAGTATTTATTACATTATTATGTTACCATCTATATTATATTATATTTTCACCTTTATAGATGGTACATTGATGAAATCTTTGTGGTAAGGATCTTAAGATCAACAGCCCAATATTGCAAACCTTGTTCTTTCCCAAGCAAGATACTAAAGATACTATAAAAGTTGTAACAGTGACATAGTTTTAGCCACTGTTGCCCAAATAAACCCATCGGCAATAAAAGCCTAACTGGGCACACAGTTCAGTAACTCAATTAAACATGTTTTAAAATTGCAAGGAAAACCTACACAGCCTTCCTCTGCCTGCAGTGAATGTGCATGGAAATCAGCAATGAGGAATGCAGAGCAATGGGCACTGTGTTGTCCATTCAGGAAAAGTGCAGTATGTACAAACTCTGGGATTAGAGCACTAGACGTAGAGGGAACAGGAAGAATTGGGATGGGGTTTTAAAACATTAGAGGTAAAACTGAACCGAAAAGAAAGTGGGTGCAATTTTCAAGGAAAGCACAGGGTTTCTTTAGCTCAGCAGAGCTGATTTTGACTTGGAAGCTTACCTGGAGTCAATGCTGCAACAGCCACATGCACTCATCCTTTGGCTCTGAAGTTTGGTTCTCAGTTTTGGTTTGAGGGAAACCAGCAGCAGAGCAAGTACCACTTGTTCTCATCTTTCTGGGCAAAGGTGTTTTTGCAGCAGCAGCACCACCACCTTAGGGGTGCATTGACACTCACACTCAAAAAACACTTGAGGGGCAGTAAAAAGTCGGCTGCAGATGACAGTGCATTGGAGTTCATGTGTCTCCTAATGGTACCAACCAGTCATATTTATGGGTGACTGGAACCGTAGGCAGTTCTCTCCTGGACAGTTACTATTTCAGGAGAGACAAAGAATAAATAGTACCGAAGAGAGAGGAAGCCTCGTTCCCTTTCATCCCAGCTCCTTTCCCCTAGCAATTTAGTCTGAAAGTATGGGAGGTGAAAAGGGGTCTCTGAGTGACCAAAGTATCAGAGGGCTCTATAGAAGTGTTGTCAAAGTGCCTGGAAACAAAGCAGAGCCCTTGGTATGAGGCACAAGTTTCGTCACAGGAATGCAAGTATTTCGGCGACCCGGGACTGAGGGTTTTGTTCACATTGCGGTGGTAGCGGAGAACTGGGTTCCCCTTTCTCAGAGGTATAAACTTCCTTTAAGCCATTTACTTCAGAAGATTAGAGTTAGGAGCTAAAATCTGGTGTGTACTCAGAAACACAGACACTTCCAAAGACAGGAATTTCCCTCAGGGCATCTAAATTGCCTCAAGCAGACCTCCTTTTTTGGTCATAAGTGTGTGCAACTAGCATCTCCCTTACTTTGTGACTTTGTTGTCTTTCAAGTCGGTGTGAAGTAGCAGTGAAGTGCCACCAAGCCAGAAGTGTGTATCATCTCATTTTGGTTTGGTAACTCTATAAGGTGCAGGAGAAAAGAGAGTTTGTCACAGCATTTGAGCTCTTTCCCTTTAAACAATATATGCCAGTTTGAAACATCGTTATTCTTATTGTGGATAAAATTAGATCTTAAACTTGTAAAATATACAGCAGCAGCTGACAGCATAATAAAATGAAGTTTTGGAACTGATGAATTGTTTATAGTGTGGATGCTTCAGCAGGATAAAGAATGGAGTTAATGCAGAAAAAAATGAGCTGGTTACATCTCATTGAGGGCTTACTGCTGTATTTGCATTTTTGTTTAATACTCACATCCTGAAGCACTGCAAATGAGCTGTAACTCTGCAGTCTTTAAAAAATAAATAAAGATTAAATAAATGCAGATACTATGCAAATAGTCGATCAACAGCAGGCTATTGAGCAGCCCTTAATGAGTGCTGGAAAGTTACACAGGTGATCATGAAAGACCTTTCCAACAGCACTAAATGCCACAGTAATGTATAAGCTCCTTCTGATTCTGTCCTTGAATTTCTCATACTGGCTGTACAGTGTAATCTCAAGTTATGCCTTGTTAGTTAGGAAAAGATGATGTATCTGTAGGTGGGGAAATATGTGTAGAACTGCAATCATGTAAAGAAGAGACAAATAGTATAATTGCACAATGCTTGAATTATTGTAAGGGAAAAGAAATAACCTTTTCTGTTATTGCTAGTTTTTCTTCATTATCAAGTAACATATGAATATCTCCAGCATTCAGGATCATACACAGATCTTCTAAAAATGACTCATCCTAGACCAGATGAGACAGTTGCTCATTTATACTGCAGATTACAAAAGCATTTTAAAAATCATTCTTTCACTATCCATTTGTTTCTCTTCCCCATGCTTTCTTATTGGTTGTTCGTTATGAAAGAGATTTATAGTTTAAAACTCCATCTTATTTCTCCCCTTCCTTTTAATGAGTAACTATAAAATAAGCATCATTTTCCTAATGTGCATTTTGAGCATCAGAAATAAGCAATTTAAATGTGAAGCTTCATAACACTGTTAATGCTGCAATTTGGTGACAAAATATCTCTTAGTTTTTCGTGCCTCTTGCCACATTCCTTCATTTCAATGATTTATTGTATTATTTCTCTGGCTGTAATAGTTAGGGCCCCAAGTAGTGGGTTTATTTTTGTATTTCTTCACAAATTAATATATCTCTCTAACGACTGACTCTACTTTTATTTGACAAGCAGCAGAGAGGAACGTGCTGTAAGCCCCGCGTTGTGCCGGGCCCATCTCGACACCTTTTTTGAGATCGTCTCTCCATTCACTGGCTGCGTATGAATCCTGAATATTAACTTAGAAAAGCTCAGCCTGCCATAAATGGCTCCAGCCTCTTCACAGAGCACCAACCACCGCTTTCTGTACCCGACGACAAGGGGGGAAGGCTGTCACAAGGACTAACATGAAAATGTAAGTAATGAAAGAGATTAGCTGATGATTAGCTCAGCTTCATGTGCTCCAAAGCCTTCAGAGAGGATGAACTCTCTCTCAAGAAAAGCACTGTTGCTCAGTAAGTCTACCAGTCTCTCCTCTGCTCACAAATACGCTGCACGCACAAGTAACTTCTTAGCACGCAGTGTGCGGCAGACACAGCTTCGGGGCAGGGGTTTATAATGCCTGCCGGTATGAGGCTCAGCGTAAATTAGCCAGCATCCTGCTGCTATTTGAAGATATCGGAAGACCATTTCAATTTTAAATATGCATTCAAAATCCAGACACTATACCACCATACCTGCATCAGGTATACACTTGCAGCAAATATGTTTTTGGACAGCTTTATACAAACTGGATGTTTGTAAAAATACACTGTGGTGCTCTGAAAGCTCCACAAGGGCAAATTATGCACCTTCCCACAGTCTTCTCTTCTCCCCCCAAACTTCAAAGCCTGTGAAAACAGTAGAGGTATTCTATTCATATACATCCTGTGTATGACACAGGGGAGGCTTAGCATCAATATTTCTTGTTCAGGTTGGAGAAATAAAGCCCAAACAGGTGAGGAACCAGTTTTAGCGTTGTACAGCAGAGATATAAAAAAATTTTGTTGTTCAGTGCCCTAGCCAAATATTGCTAAATATTGTATAAATATATATATATATGACTGAGTATAAGATATATATAAATAGCTGACACAAATGCATTCCAGTGATGATGTCTACACAAACAGCTAAATCAAATTAACAGCAACATTTGTCACTGGACAAATGCCTATTACCATAAGTTTGGTCCTGAATAAAAGGCTCTGTGCCTCTGCAGTTCACAAGCTCATTTTGATGGAGATTTTGTCCTGCAGCTGAAATCCTTGCAGAAACACAGGACTTCAGTTCTGGGGATGAGCATACAGAAAGCATAGCCCCCTTCTCCGACTGAGCACTCAGAGACCCTGAAAGCTTATTTCCAGGAGATGCCAATGTTGTTAACCTACCACTGTAAACACAAATGATGACCTTATTGTGAAACTGCGTGATTTATTGTGATTAACAGCTCATTTTGGTGCCACAAGAGGATGGCACTTGAAATATCCTTATCACTTAACGTTTCTTTTCCTTTCTAGAAGAATTATGTCTCATGAACCTAAGAGAGGACCTGGAGGGCACATGTCTCGCAGACAGCATGGGGAAGCCATTGACAAGGAAATCTCTAAGTTCCCCCAAGGGGAAACCAGTGCTGAGGTGCCCAGGAATAACAGGTACAACTATATTTGCAAAACCTGCCCAGGCAGGTTGTTCTGGAGGGACCCAATCACATGCTTTGATCACATATTCCTGTCTTTATCATATTTAGATGTATGGTTGTATAGTACTTAGCATCGGAACAAGCATTTTTTTTCACCCCAGACTACACTCCTGAGAGGAAAAAGAAGCTCATCGCTTTAACAGGAGTGTCCCCAAAGCCAGTGCACTCCCAGGTGCAGTGGAGTTTGGCTGGATAGGAAGATGTGTAGTGTAGCTCCTAGACTGTGGACAGGACAACCCCATAGGGTAGACTTTGTGTGAACCCCCCCCAAACTCCAAGATGCTCTGTAGAATTAGGGATATCCCTGAGCTGGAAGAACCAGGTCCTCTGATCACTTTGTTCTATCAGACAGCATGTATCTAAAAATATGGTCACTGTGAGCCCAAATTACACCCACCTACTATTCAGTCTCACCCTCAGTTTTACTCTGGGAGGACCTAAGTTTGCATAGAGCCTGAAACAATAGCTAGAAGGACATATATTCACCACTTGCAATAAAATAAAAAAATCCTGAAATTTTGTAAGTGAAATATGAAATAAATGTTATTTTACTGAATGAGTTCCCCTGAAAGAACACATCAATCACAAAATTATTCTCTACATGCACCTGAATGCTCTTTGATTGCAGCAGTCAGTCACAGACCATCACATTAGTCTGTGAAAGAAGAAACTGCAGGACTAACTGCAGAGACTTGCAGACATTAGGCCAGCAGGGCTTGGAGACACTGAAAGTTTCTCTCCTGGCTCATATGGAGTGGCTGTGTTGAGCATTTTGCAGTTTAACTTGCCATAGAGGAGATTGTCAACTATTTTTCCAAGTTCTAATCATGCCACTTTTGTGGAGAATAAAGGAGGAAAACAATAGGAATAAGTGGAACAAGAGGATGGAGCTGGCCCATCTGAGAGCCCTGCTCCAGACACACCTGCAAGGTCTATGAGCCCAGGTTGCCCAGTCCTTCATGTTGGTCTTTCAGCCCAACAGCAGTACCTCTTTTCCCTTTTCACCTGAACCACTCATTTACTTTTTATTTATTTTAATTATTGGATAAATCAGTCATTTTCTTATTCTGACATTTTAATTTTCTTTGAAGGGACAAAGTTATTAAAGAAAAAGCTACCCAAATTATCATCTTTTATCAATGGCCCTCAGAATGGGAGCCATCTTTTTTCCTTTGAGTGAAGTTTGCACAATGCTCTGAAAAGAGAAAGGTCTGAATAACTCAGTCAAACAATCTTTTGTATCCAAAAGGCACACAGGCTGTACAAAAAATATTTCACATTTTCACCACATTTTCCAGTAGAAAAAAAAATGGAAATAAATGTGGAATGATGTAGTTCAGGTTTATTAAGTCTACTTGACCCCCTATGTCATATACTGACATTTTAATTTTACTGCCTGGCATTTAACAAATCCTTAGCGGGCCTGAAAAGTTAATGATTAAAAAGAAAAAAAAAAAAGAAAGAAAACTCTCCTCATACTTAACTTTAATATATGCAAATAAAATAAAATAATTAGCAGCTCCTTTTGTTTTATCACATGAAATTGTTCACTGTGGCGATTTTTAATTGCATATTCAGCATGTGTTTATCCATAGCCTTTTGACTAATAGCTTGTCCTATTTCCTTAAGTAGTGATTGTTTCTTTAAATATCAATAGTTATAAAAGTGGTTATGCTACAAAAAGTAGAAACTGGTATAATAATAGTTTATAATATTCCTAACATTTTTCAGACTTCTCCCTTCTTCACACAGGTGACCTGGGGAGCCGCTATTACTGGAATGAAAGTACTACGATGCCTTTGCATATTTCCTACAATAGAATCATGTCCCTCCCAGCTATTTGCAAGAAGTCCTACAGGAACAATTATGAAATACTCTCATTCATTTGGCACAATGGCATATGGAAATTTCCTGCAACACTAATTACTATGGTTGCAATTTTTAGCCAAAAATGTCAGTGTCTAGGATTTAATTAGTCAGCAGCAGGATTTTAAAACTGACCTTCTAGTTGAGTTAATTAATTTGCCAGTTCTTTTTTTTTTTTTTTTTCAGAGAACCCTGTCAAATCACTTTTTAGGAGATTTTAATTAAAAAAAAATCACTAGTTCCAAAGATCATTAAATATCTAAAAGCTGTTCTTAAACATTTTTAGCAAATAAAAGTGGTGAGGTCAAGTTCCTATTGCTTTAGCGTGCCCTCCTAACCATTGCCTATGAGTGCTGCAATTGCTACCCAGGTATTTGTGAAAGGCAGTTTGCAAAATGTTGACGTGTAATGAAGTTTTTCCCCAATTAACTTCATCCCTATGCTTGCATCAGCACTCTCTGCTGATACTAGTTACTTTCTGGGAAGTTTTAATTATTAATTAAAGTATTAATTAGAGATCTGTTTGAATCAAAATGCTAGAAATGAACACTGAAAGTCTTGGAAAGTTTGAATTGTCTCAATGTCTGCAGCGAGTGGCTGAGGCCAATTCCTTATTCGAACCAGAAATTTTGATATAAATTCAGTTTCAGAGTTATAAAGACAGAGCTTCAAGAAAGATTTTTTTTTTGTTCAGTTTTATCTTGACATGAGCCAAAATATGCCTTTTATTCTATCCTCTTTCTTTGTGACAGTTACTCTGCTGAGAAGTTACACATTACTCTTTCCTGTGGAGAAAATTAAAAACAAGCTATCTAGCAGTTCCAGCTCTGCAGCACATTCCAGCTACTGAACTGTGTCATACTGTTTTAAAAGAAGAACTATAGTACATCTCCTGAAATGGAAGAAGCTGTGACTTTTTAGGTGCAAAGGAATCAATAAAAGGATGAAAAGTACATGGACATGCCTGAGACTGCTCTTGACATACAAATCCGGACACAATTACGAGCTATAGTGTACCATAATGGTAGGGGCTTTGCAGCTAAGGTTTAATCACTGTGAACATGAAACTTGCCAGCTAATCTGTGCAAATGAACCTTATGCTTGTGAATGCCAATGCAAGTAGGTGTGCAAAATGGAAACCTTTGGCTTGAGCTGTTCATTTACTTCTAAAAAACAGTGTATTAACCCAGGTGGAATATGCTAATAAGACCATGCGGCTTTTAGAAATTCTTATTTTCTTTACATTTTGCAGTGTAAACATGCCTAGAAAAGAAGATCAGGTCTGTCATAAACACTGAGAAATAATTATATGTCTTCCCCATCAGTGGTGTCACCCACTACCAGCTAAAACTTGAAAGGACCCTCTGCCCCACTGTCAGCCATTTCTCCCCTGTTGACACAAAGAGATGGGCCCTTCAGTCTCCCCTGACTGGCTTTGTATCCAGTTTCAGCTCTGATGTATTCTTATTTGTTTTTTCATACTCCTAGACTGTCTTCATAGACATTTTATTTGGGGTTTTCATCTGTTGCAGAATAATTTTTCTTACTTTTTTCAGGAAAGAGATAGAAAAGCAGATGAATTCATCTGAGTCATCTAATCTGAAATACTCCCTTGGAGATAGTCACCACATCCTAGAACACTCTTCAGAGACCATTTCTAATACCTTCCTAGTCCACCACAAAGAAAGGATGAGAAGCTTCTTATGAGACAAGGCATATCTACAAGACATGAATGACTTGGCCTCTCAGTACCACTCCAGAAGCTAAAAGCTCTCTGATAGACCCTACTGCATGTCCTATCATGTTCATGCTATATGCCTTTGATATAGGTGCTGAGTTGACCTCCAAGGTTGATGGCCCCCATGGCTGACTGAGCATTTTTAAGGACTCCTGGAGAATTTCCCTGTCACTATTTTCCAGCCATCAAATTCAGGACACAGTTAAAACTAATGTTAACCTCAAGGGATTGCCTTCACACTCTATGACAATACTTGTCGTGGACCTCTAAGTCATAGGTCCATCCTGTTTCCCCCATATCCTGAATGAGACAAAAGACTTCATATATTCAGCACTGGTGGAGGAATTGTGATAAAGTCATTGTGTTATCATTGTGATAAAGTCACCATCTTCAAAAAAAGCCCTAGTGATACATAACCTCAGAGCTATCACCTGGATCCAGTCATCAAGCCTAGACTGAGTAAAAACTGTATCAGTATATATCTGCAGACCAATCTGCCTGTGTCTGTCAACTCTCTGTTGGAGGGAAAGGACAACCGCAAGATGCTGCCACACCTTAGAAGTAGAAGAAATGATACCCCACTGTTTTAAGGAGACCAGGCTGTGGGAGAGGAGACAAATGAAGAGGAACAAGTGGAGGCACAGAAGACGTGAGATTTGAAGGAGCAGAGAAAATAAAACTTCAGAGAAAAGAATTTCAGGGTATATGCTCACTTAAAGCTTAAGAAGAAAAGAACCCCAGCTTCAAAACACCTTCTCCATTGTTATCGTTAGTGCCTGTGCCAGTGAGCAAGCCTGATGGCTGGCTGAGGGCCTGTTAGTTTCAGCATGTTTGCTCAACAGAACATAGCTCACCACTGTTGAGTTATGAATACTTCATCAACTCACTTTTGGTACAAAATTTCCCTTGAACATCATGAAATATCTAAAATGCAGGAACCTGCATGAGGTGTTCCATGATTTTCAAGGATCTGCTTCTGATGTTGCCTCATTATTCATTCATCATAGGGGGCCATCTGGGCCTTTACAGACTGCACATGCTTGCTGTCTGTGGACTTGCCTGAAGATACGAATTCTGTTCAGATGTATTTTTTTTCTTATGTTGCTGATCTCCTCCTGATGGTGAATCCCACATGCCAAGGTAAAGCAAAGCTGCACCATTGCATGATGCCAGGCTCCACCACAAGGACTACCAAAAATGAGATAAGCGCTCTCTCCTAATGTTATCTATTTTAACCACTGAACATACCCTCTCGGCCGAGCCAGGGAGGCTTTGTTTCATACATGACTGAAAAAGGGTCTGTGGTTGCAACGTCTGTTGACCAGCAGGGGAGGGAATTTCACAGTTCGCACCTTTAGCTGAATGTTTCACAACCTGCATCTGTAAGTTAAAACAAAAGGACTTCTCTCCCTTTAAAACAAGAATCAGAGGGAAGTTATTGCCATTCAGTTGCATGGTAACTGTTGACCATTTAACAGTTCAAAGCAAGTTCCAAATAAGATCATATATAGACCTTGCTCATTATTATACACTAAATGAATGGGTGACTATTTCTGTCTCAGAAACCAGAGAGCAGGCTGGCAGTAATCACTTGTGAAGTGAAATTAAGCTTACAGGCAGCTAGACTGAACACCTCATTTCTACACTACCATTAACAATTTTGACTTTGCATGGTACAATGTACATTCCAAGGGCAGAATTTCATTAAGATGAACATATTTTGGTCTCATCAAGTTAAAAAGCAAGCAAGCAAGAGAAAGAAGAGTCACTGCATCTTTCATAATATTTTTACTGTTAGAAACTGCAAGGCTTTCATGAATTGCCTGAAATCATTAGCTGATTTTCTCATTACCTTCACAGTCTGGAAGGAAAGTTCCCTCTCTGCCAGACTTGACTGTCTGCAACTTTATCTCAAAGCACCCAGCAGACTTCCTGTACCCACAGTCACATTAATTTTCATGTTCCTTCAATAGCTTGAGGTGCTTGTTCTGTCTTCAATAAAATCACCCTTTACCAATCAATAAAAAAAGCAGAGAATATGAATCTTTCAAAATCGATAATATGTACAATAATTACACAAGTATGCTAGTGACAGTCAGCATGTCAAAGCAAATCCCTAGACCCATGATCTCAAAACCTTCAGAAAGTAGCAGAAAATGATGCAGTTTTATTCACTTGTGCCTTTGTATGAGCCAATGTCAAGATTAGATGATGAGTGGGTGTATTAACTCCTCAGCCTATTCCCTCAGCTTTCACAAAACAGGCTCCACTTAAATGCAGGGATTTTCAGTTTGATCAAAAACTTTCTACTGCTGGCTGCCCTTTGAAATGGCAGAGTTCAGAAGAAGTGGCAAAGAACAAAATAGTGCATGTGAGTGCTAACGCCTCACACTAGCCATTTATGTGATACAAAGAGGATCCACGAAGCAGCCTTGCAGAAGGAAAAATCACGAGGCTAGTTAAGTACGATCTCAATAATGCAATCCAAAACCAGCTTGAAAAGTCCACATTTGGTGGGGAGCTAGTCCCTTGGGTGAAGGGTTGGGGTACTCCTTAACAACATTGTTCAGTCATATTGGGAAGTTAGCTGGTGAATGCTCTAGGGAATGCACTGCTTCCTAAATAATATATTGGTGTCGTGTTTTTGAGAAGCCTGCAGTCTTCAAATTTCAAGAAAACAAATCATTGACATGTAACTGTATGACCTTTTCAAATATAAAGGCTTTTCTGAATCTGAGATGTTTGCAGGCTATGGCTTTTCTTAAAGTCTTTCTTAGCACTCATTCTGAGCTCCATCTACTCGCATCTATTTCTACAAAGAGAGTACAAAGAGTTTGGTAGTAGGAAATGATGAGACATAAGGGTGGCTGGCACAAAAGCTTATGTTTCTGCATTTGCCTACACTGCAGCACCAGTGCTTGCTCAAGTCCAGCCTCAGTTTCTAATGTTCAATTTTCTTTCACCTTGGTGCTTAAAACTGAAGGGCCAGATTCACAACCTTGACTTTCCTTGCTTTTGACCATTTCCTAAGTACCGCATAACAGGGTCGAGCATAATGTTCCTGAGGCTCCCCCAGAAACACAGTCCTCCCTGTGTTGGGGAAGTGAACTCTTAGAAAGCATAACTTAAATGGACCTCGAAACTGCTTAAATTACGCACCTGCACTTTCATCCCTTCAAGTATGCTCAGATCCAGGAATGTAAAAAATACCTTACAAACAACTTCAGCCTACCATTCCTCCTTTTTTTTTTGTTTGGGAATACAAATTTCTACTTACATCTTTACAGAGTCACAAAAAATATTTTGGCATGGATTACGTTTAGCTATTTCAAGCTGAACATGACCCCCAGAGGGTAGACTGAAAATTCCCTTCTGGGGAAGGGGAAATGAAATTTACAAAAAATGCAGCCACAGCTTGGTCATTGATTTATATTGGGGCCCCAAAACAATGGGGAATAGAGGCAAGGTGAGAACTGGAAAAGAAGACCTTAAAAACAAAGTAAAATAAATAAAATTTAAAAAGTGCACATACACTGATGTTTCAAAGCAGCATGTTAGAACTCAGGTTTATCAGCAGGACACTGGATAGATTGATATCAAACAGTAGCTCTAGACTGTCAGTCAAGAGGCTGGCCAAATCTTGTTTATGAGTGTGCGTAGTTCTTAGAAATCCTTTGGAGATAAAGTGAGCTTGGACACAGCCTGCATTTCCTGTGTCCTTGGACTCCAAGGAGAGTGACAAACTTGTTTGAAAGGAAACTTTTCAGAGTTATAAATGTCTGCCCTTTGATCATGTTTCTAGATAATCAAGCCAGAGAAGCTAAGAGTTTGACTAGGCAACAGGAGTGAAGATGGATGTAATCAAAACACAAGAAAAAGCGAATCAGTTTGAAGAAGTAAGTGATAAAAGAAAATAAAAATTTAATGTGATGACTCCTTTATCTTTTTAAATGAATTTTTTAATTCATTCCCTGGCCTTCTCTGATATGATCATTGCTTCTTGCATTACCTGAGCCCCCGTTTCCATCCTCCCCCTTTTTCCTTCCTATTTTATGTTTAGCAGGTATCTTTAAGGACTCCACCAGCTTTACAGCCAGGAAGGATTGGAACAGAAACACTAGAGGAGCCATAGATATGAGCCTTTAATCAGCAGGAGGGACTGTCTCCTGAAGGACTGAAGAATCCAAATAAAACATAACTTTTCCTCAGGGCTGGCCATTTGCAGTTGTCTTATTATCTCAGGGCCCTATTCTCCTGCTCCAGTTATTCTGTGCAGTGGCCTGCACCATAAAGAAAGCCAGACACGCAGAGAGGAGTGTTCACAGGGCTCTTTGGAAGTAAGTGTGTTTCTCTCCCTGCAGTGTTAGGGCACCTCTGCAAAAAGTTTCCCTATCCTTTTCCACAGTAGGATTGAGGACAAGAGACTCTGCTTTGGTAAAAGTTCTCGATCCTATGTAACCCACAGTTTTTAGGATATATATATATATATATATTTTAGGTACAGTTCTGATGAATTTAAATTTTTTTCCACAGCTGTGGAAAGAATAAAAGAGTTTAAAGACATAGGCAAGTAAATCCTTATCAGAAACAGACATTAAGGGAGAGCAACTCTTCTAGCACAACCCTGCATCAAAACAATACCAGATACCTATTTTAGAAAGAAGAAAACAAAGAAGCATGCAAAACTTTAGTATGGGAGTGAAAGATTTGGCTTGGTTTGGTTTTCCAGCTGACTATAGCAGTGTACCACTGTATTATCATTTAGACAGAGAGTGGCAGATCTGTTAACAGGATAAATAAGATTTGCAATTAAGTCCTCATTGAAAAAAATGCCAAAATTCACGATCAGGACTCTTTGCAAAGAATTTCATCTTTTTTTAACCAGTTCTAATAAATGAGGTGACAGATGGCCCTGGATTCAATACAAAGTTGCACTGGCTCAGGGGGCTCTGCTTGTTTATGGGTAGCAGCTGAACCCTGGGAGTGGGCTGCATCCTGGGAGGTGCCTTTTGTTTTAATGTGTATGGCTTCACATTTTTGTTTCCCATTCCCCTCCATCCCCCCACCCCCCCTCTTTTTTGTCAAATTCACACAATGGCTTGAAAATGATTCCTCACTAGGTTTCCTTTTGGCACCATTTGGCAATCATTTTGTCCTGCAGTTCTTATGGGAAGAGGGTTGCATAGCTTTCCCATAATGACTTCCTTATCTGTGCAGCCAGCAGCATCATTGGCAGGGCTGGAAATAGGGTTTGTTAATTAAACTAGTGCTCCCTCTGTTGACTGGATGTCAGTGCCCAGAAACAGGGACTCGCACAGCCAAGGATTTCAATGATTTTTGAAGAAAGATGCAGTGGGTAGAGTTAGAGCCCAGAAGATATCCCATAGCACAATATTGCAGTTGTATTGCAAGTGAAAATTAAGTCCTGAATAAGCACATTCACTGAGTGCAGGCACTGGGAGCACTGCAAAAACCAAATCATATAATTTCTAACTTTTTGCAAAACATGATTTCCTGCCAGTCAGGAATAATTTAGACTCTGAAGTTTGTGTAGTAAAGAAGAGAAATACTTCAGACCTGTTATGTCCTAGTGTTGCTGAATAGCTAAGGAAGGCTGAGAATTATATTTATTCTATGTGACCTTGGGCTGTGCTCAAATACAACTCAAGAACGTTTCAGAGACTAAAATCAGCACCTGTATTCTAACTGGACTATCATCTTTCATGTAGTTGAACAACTATAAAAGAATTCAGATGAATACACACCAATAAGGTTAAAATGGAAAAAAAATGCATCTTGTTCAAGTTGTTTAAGACTTATGCTTCAAACTTGCATAGCACTTTGTGAAAAATTACACACAACCCAGTTTGTTCGGGCCTGAGGGTTGTCCTGTCTCAGTGGTTACTTCTTGCTTGCTGAAGAAGAATGAAGAACATTCCACTACAGAGGAACTAAATTACATATCTGGAAACTGATGGAATATTTTGGGTCCCTCTATTTATCTCGTTCACACTGATGGAAGGTGAGTCAAAAGAGTGTAATGAAGTTTTGCCCTCCTTGCTCCATTATGACATGGTGATAGAGAGCCTCATTATTACACTGTTCTGTTTATGAGGATGGGACTAGGCTTGTGAAAAACTATGATTAACCAGGCTTTCCACAGAACACTGAATGTCCTCACTAAATTACAAACCTTATGTTTCAGAACTAATGCTGCTCTCCATTTCAAGGAATCCGTATGTATCAACTTTTAAATTAATTACTTTACCCGGTGCTCTGTTGCAAGATAAATACATTTGGGGTTGTATTATTAGAAAACAACAATATCTTCTATGCAGCCCATCGGGTTGTCAAACACTGCTTGTATTAGAGAAGAGTGTCTCTGCTTGCTTAGCACCATGGAGTTTAGGATAATTTGAAGTTCATAAACTGAAGGAGATGCAACACAAACTAAAGAAAAAAAAACAAGACATATGTGCTTCAACTAAGTACAGGCATTCTTTAATCCTACCTCTCTGTACCTACCTCTCAGAACAGGTTTAGTGCCCTCCAGGATGAGGAGGAGATGGGCATGGCTGCAAGGGAAGTAACTGGGACAACAGACCCTGTGCCCTGCCGGAACGCCCGGAAGAAACAGCAGGTGATTGTTGTGGGGGACTCCCTGCTGCAGGGGACGGAGGCATCTATCTGCTGACCTGACCTCATGTCTAGAGAGGTTTGTGGCCTGCCAGGGGCT